>NC_057794.1:415527827-415534044 GCF_018294505.1 Triticum aestivum | reverse complement strand
GCCGCCTCGCATAGCCGCCGCCGCCGCCGGAGCCCCGCCCCGCCCGCCGGAGTACCTCGCCGGAGGTATAGCCGCCGTCGTTCGCTGTTTGGTTTTTAAAAAAACGCCTCGGTTTTTTTTCGAAACCCTAGATAGGTTTATTTTTTTTCACTGGTTTATTTAATTAGTGAACGTTCACCTATTCGTTCATTTTAACGAACGCGTTTCATCGTTTAGTTTCAGATAACGAACGTTCATTCGTTAATCTGTTCTTCGTTTTTCTTTTCTCGGATTAAATCCGCGACTTTTCTGATCGCGATTTCTAATCCGATTTTCGTTTTAGTTTAACTTTTCGCTCGTTTATCGGAATCAGGCGATTCAAGTGCCTAGGGATTCGTCTCGAAACCCTCTATTCGTTTAACCAACTTAAACAAGGTTTTGCTACTGTAAAATTTGCCCTAGATCCATATTGCTAGAACGAAGTTGTTTTCTTTCGCCGTTTGTCTTCCGTTGCTTCGTTCGATTTGATTCTTTTACCAACCGGAGTTCTTAAGTTGAACCTTCTGGTTAGATCTCTTATTTCAGTTTTACCAATCGTGTGCAGCCACAAGCTATTATGGGCTCTAGCATAGTTGACTAAGTTGTGCGAACTCTTACAGTGGTAGACTAGCAGATGTAGGGGATGTAGGTGGTACGTTCTACCCGATCGTAAGGTGCTAGCGCTTCTGAAAGACTATGTCTCGGTCATCCGTCTTCTCAAACACCTTGTAGTGCAAGAAACCAAATGGAGGCGATCGAGTCTTGTGGGGAAAAGTGCACAAACCTCTGCAGAGTGTAACAAACTAATCATGATTAGCCGTGTCCCCGGTTATGGACATCTTGAGTATCTAGTACTTGGATTATCATGTGAATCTCAACATGTTACTCTAAATTAATTTTGTTGGGTTATGTTTAATGATGATGCTTAATTGGGATTGAGAATGCTGTCAACCATTCTCAATGTTTAACAACTACCATGATAATCATATAAAATTATTCCTTTGAAGTTGGGAAAAATTGGCTTTACGCAAAAACTGTAACCATAGAGCTTTCCACCAGCCAAATATGCATATAGTATAGCTGTTACATTCCATTACTCTCTATGTGTTACCTTGCCAGCATATTCCATGTGCTGGCCCGTTTTCGGGCTGCAACGTTAATGTTGCAGACTTTTCAAACGACGATTAAGGAGTTTTAGGTCGTGGTTCTATACTCAGTGATGCCGTTGGAGTTGATGGACTCACTTATCTTCCAAGCCTTCCGCTGTTATCGTTATTAGATGGCCTTAAGCCATATTTATTGTAATAAGTTCTCATTTGAGACACTCGATGTAATAAGTGTGTGATTGCTACTCTGCTATAAATCCTCCGAGTACTGTGTGGTGTCAGCATTACTGATCCAGGGATGACACCCGAGCATAGAGATCAGACTGTTTGAGGTCTGGTCGCTACAACTAATTAAAACACTAAAAACACAATCATAACAGTATAATAATTGTGCTAACACTCAAGAACATGAAACAAAAAGCAAAAATAAATTTTATTCATTGGGTTGCCTCCCAACAAGCGCTATTGTTTCATGCCCCTAGATAGGCATAAAGCAAGGATCTAAGTTTTGTCATCTTTGTTTCGAGATCCATAAGATGCCCTCATGATTGATTCATATGGTGGCCTAATTCTTGTTCTAGGAAAGTATTCCATACCCTTCCTTAGTGGAAATTGGAACTTAATATTTCCTTCTTTCATATCAATCACGGCACCGATAGTGCGTAAACACGGTCTACCAAGAATAATTGGACAAGACGGGTTGCAATCAATATCAAGAACAATAAAATATATGGGCACATAATTCCTATTTGCAACAATAAAAACATCATTAATTCTTCCCATAGGCTTTTTAATAGTAGAATCCGCTAAGTGCAAATTTAAAGAACATTCTTCAATATAGGTAAGACCAAGCACATCACATAAAGATTTCGGAATTGTAGAAACACTAGCACCCAAGTCACACAAAGAAAAACACTCATAATTTTTAATATTGACTTTGATAGTAGGTTCCCATTCATCATGCAATTTTCTAGGAATTGAAGCTTCTAATTCCAACTTTTCTTCCAAAGCTTTCATCATAGCATCAACAATATGTTTGCTAAAAGCTTTATTTTGTTCATAAGCATGGGGTGAATTTACCATGGGTTTCAACAAAGAAATACAATCAATCAAAGATAAACTATCCTAATTAAAGTGTTTGTAATCCAAAAGAGTGGTCATATCACCAGTTAAAGTTTTGACCTCTTCAAACCCACTTTTATCAATTTTCTCAACAAGATTTTCACCCTCCAAATTATCGGGACACCTTCTAGCTAAAGTTGACTCTTCTCCAGTCCCCTTTTAATCAATCTTAACTCCACTAAACAAGGAATCAATAGAGGAAACACCAATCATTTTAAGATCTTCGTCACTTTTATGAAAGTAATCACTAGAAAACATTTTTTTTCTAAAAATTCTCTTCTAGCTCTAAGCATGGCGGTTCTTTTACTACTTTCATCCATAGAAACATAAAGAGCTTTAATTGATTCCTCAACTTTAGGCACAAAAATTTTCATCTTGAGATTTTCTACATCATGAGCAATTCTATCAACACCTCAAGACAAATCATCAATCTTATTCAACTTTTCTTCTATGGTAGTGTTGAATACTTTTTTGAGTGTTGATAAATTCTTTAATATTATTCTGAAGATTAGAGGTGTTCCTATTATTATTATTATTATAAGAAGGATTTCCATAGGAATTATCATAATTATTAGAGGAATTACTAGGAAAAGGCCTAGGATTAAAATTACCTCTATAAGCATTGTTATTGAAATTATTTCGCGAGATAAAATTCACATCTACGGCATCACTATTTTGCTCAATCAAAGTAGACAAAGGCATATCATTGAAATCAATAGGAGCACTTTTACTAGCAACCAATTTCATAAGAGCATCAACTTTTTCACTCAAATATGAAATTTCTTCAACCAAATTAACGTTTTTACTAGTAGGAGCCATTTTGGTATGCCATTGTGATTAATTTTCCATAATATTATCAAGCAATTTGGTGGCTTCACCCAAAGTAATTTCCATAAAAGTACCACCCATGGCGGAATTTAAAAGATTATGAGAAAAAAAAAGTCAACCCCACATAAAAAATTTATGAACATCCAAAGATTTAACCCATGAGTTGGGAAATTCCTTAGCATCATTTTCATCCTTTCCCAAGATTGTGCAACATGCTCATGTTCAAGTTGCTTGAAATTCATGATATGGGTTCTAAGGGAAGTAATTTTTGCGAGCGGAAAATACTTAGTGATAAAAGCATCTTTGCACTTATTCCAAGAATCCATACTATTGCGAGGCAAAGAAGAAAACTATTTTTTTGCAGAATCACGCAAAGAAAACGGAAATAGTTTCATCTTCACAATTCAGCAAAGCAGTATTAATATCACAAGATTCCACACTAATGGCGGGAGCAATCGGAGTGCCAATAAAATCATTGTTGTTGGTATTAGAGAAATCACACAACTTGGTGTTCTCTTGAGCCATTGTGACTACACAATAAGATTGCACTCAAAAACAGATCCGACAAGAAAACGACAAACGAAAAAGAGGGCGAATAAAACGGCATTTTTTTGTGAAGTGGGGGAGAGGAAAACAAGAGGCAAATGCCAAATAATCTAAATTGCGAGGAGATGAGATTTGTGATTAGGAACCTGGTAGATGTAGATGATGCTCCCCGGCAACGGCACCAGAAATTCCTTTTGATGCGGCTTGAAACTACGTCGGTATTTCCCCAAAGAGGAAGGGATGATGCAGCACAGCGACGGTAGGTATTTCCCTCAGTGATGAAACCAAGGTTATCGAACCAGTAAGAGAACCAAGCAACACTACTAAACAGCACCTGCACAAAATAACAAATACTCACAACCCGACTTGTTAAAGGGGTTGTCAATCCCTTTCGGGTAACAGTGCCACAAATTGGCAAACGGACATGAGAGAGTTGTAAATATTGATAGATCAAACGCCAGATAAAATAATTTACATCAAGGTATTTTTGTATTTTTGGGTTTAATAGATCTGAAAATAAAAGGCAAATAAAATAGATCACAAAGGCAAATAATATGAGAAAGAGACCCAGGGGCGTAGGTTTCACTAGTGGCTTCTCTCGAGAAAAATAGCAAACGCTGGGTAAACAAATTACTGTTGGGAAATTGATAGAACTTCCAATACTCATGAAGATTTCCAAGTAATGATCACTACATAGGCATCATGTCCAAGAGTAGTAGACCAACTCCTTTCTACATCTACCACTATTACTCCACACATCGACCGCTATCCAGCATGCATCTAGTGTATTAAGTTCATGGAGAAACTAAGTAATGCAATAAGAATGATGACATGATGTAGACAAGATCTATTTATGTAGAAATAGACCCCCATCATTTTATCCTTAGTAGCAATGATACATACATGTCGGTTCCCCTTCCGTCACTGGGATCAAGCACCGTAAGATCGAACCCACTACAAAGCACATCTTCCCCTCCAAGCACCCCACAGGCGCTTCTCCGGCCCATTCGATGTCTTTTGGTCCAAAAAAATCCACAAAAAGTTTCGTTGCATTTGGACTCCGTTTGATATTGATTACCTGCGATGCAAAAAACATGCAAAAAACAGCAACTGGCACTTGGCACTATGTTAATATGTTAGTACAAAAATGATATAAAATGACTATAAAATGGTTATAAAACATCCAAGAATGATAATATAACAGCATAAAACAATCAAAAATTATAGATACGTTGGAGACGTATCGGTGCCCAAACTTTGATATGGGATCTCACCATGATCCACACCACACACATGCCAAGATGAATCCACCTTCTGGTCAAATGCCTCTCGTTCTCGGTGGAAACTAAAAACATTTGCGGGCTAACGAATGGGCACGTCGCTAGCAACTACACGAGGGAGTGTCCGAGAGGGCCACCAATGCATGCATGTGGCCCGAACATGTATGTATGAAAGGGTTGTGTAATCCTTTAAATAACCAATTCACGACTTTGATGTGGCATATATGACTCACAAAATGATGAATAATCCCACACGGAGGCTCACGACTATTAATGTACTGCCGGACCCCCCCCCACCCCACACACACATCCCACACCACCATAGCCACTCTAAGGCACGTCAAACTTTTTCTGTAGTGAACATGTGACCAAAGGAGGGCCATGTTAAAAAACAGAGATCATTCAACTGTTTTTATACATTGATTGATTTCCTAGCGATTTAATGTGCAAAAATCAAATATGAGCTACATGTGCACCAAAATGGATTGCAAAATCATATGTGTGTCACTGGGCGCATGTTTCCCAATGCAAGAGATTTCAAAACATTGAGAATATAGATTTTTAAAATTCAGTAAATCCAAAATTTAGTTGAAATTCATGAAACTTATCGTGGTGTCATATATGGACACCAGTAGACTGTGATATTGTATTTTTCGTCAAATTTGAGACACATTTTGATATAAAATTCTTGCAAACAGGAGATTGTTAATAACTCGCAACCAATATCTCATACGGATTATTTATTCGGACCGTGTGCGTTAGACCGTGCCATGCTTCAGTTAAGCAATAAAGTGACAGAATGAATCATCAAAAAACAAAAAATATATACGTGCTGCCACGTGCCTCGTGTGTCGTGTGAGTGGGCGTGAGTTGACGGGACGCATGCGAGCAGTCCACCATGCAGGTAGACCGGGAGGCGTGCGTGCAGGTGTGTAAATTGACGGGAGGCGTTTTCATTGCGCGGTGTCACCAGGAGGCATGCGAATAGCTATGTGAAATGATGGTAGGAATGCCAGAAGTTTGTCGCGCAGGCTCACCGGGAGGCGAGACAGCCTTTGACTGTCGCCCGCCTCGCTCCCACTGGTCCATATTAATGGCACGCCCGAGCCGTCGGCCATAATAGGCGGCCACACCCCCGATCCACAGTGGTCACTGACGTCTAGACTCTAGAGTGTATGAGGATGTTGCCGAAGCGCACCATCGGAGGGAGTGGCGACGCCGGGGCTGGTGAAGCACCCGCACAACGAGTGAAGCTAGGCATAGAGGTTTTCGTCGCTGCTGACGAGGTCTCGTGCAGGCAACAGCACAACCTTGACT
>NC_057794.1:415504955-415527532 GCF_018294505.1 Triticum aestivum | reverse complement strand
TGCGACTCCGACGAAAAACCGGTTAGTCATCTATATACCCATTTGTGTGGCAAACATATCATGTATTTTCTCTGGTTACTCCCCCCCTCTCTATTATTTTGGAATACAAATTCTATGGTTATGTTCTCTTAGTCCATGAAATCAGAGTAATTAAGATCTGTTAGATGCACGTAGTGTATTGAATGTTTGAATGGTATCCGTATAGGGTTAGTGATTAATTGTTTGTTCTGTACAGATGATTTTTTATAATAATCAGACTAGGGTTAGCGTGCGTGCTAATAATTCGTGGTCATATCTTGAGAATTGATTTTGAATGTCCTACATATATGTTTGTACCTTTTTTTCTTCCAGATCTTGAGAATTGATTTTGAATGTCCTACATGTATGTTTCTGCCATTTTTTCTTTCAGATCGGTATGTACACAGATGAGGCTCCGGCCATAGCCGCCATTGGATGTAGATCTTGGACCCGGCTACGCGGCCAGAAGCGGCCACCCCCTGGACATGAGGAACCAGTAGAATCTCCGACGGACTGCATCAGCGATCTCCTGGACGCCATCCTTGGGGAGATCATCTACCTTCTCCCCACCAAGGATGGCCGTGTTGGGGAACGTAGCATGCAATTTCAAAAAAATTCCTACGATCACACAAGATCTATCTAGGAGATGCATAGCAACGAGACGGGGAGAGTGTGTCCATGTACCCTCATAGACCGAAAGCAGAAGCGTTAGGTTAACGCAGTTGACATAGTCGAACGTCTTCGTGATCCAACCGATCAAGTACCGAACGTACGGCACCTCCGAGTTCAGCACATGTTCAACTCGATGACGTCCCTCGAACTCTTGATCCATCAGAGGGTCGAGGGAGAGTTTCTTTAGCATGATGGCGTGGCGACGGTGCTGGTTATGTGACCCGTGCAGGGCTTCGCCTAAGCACTATGACAATATGACCGAGGTGGTAAACTATGGACGGGGGCACCGCACACGGCTAAGAAACAATTATTGTGCCTTTGGGGTGCCCCTGGCCACGTATACAAAGGAGGGGGAGGAGGAGGCCGGCGTCCAAGGGGGGCGCGCCAAGGGGAGAGTCCAACTAGGATTCCCAATCCTAGTTGGATTCTCTTTCCTATTCCAAGAGGAGGAGGATGGAAGGAGAGAGAGGGAAAGGAAAGAGGGGGCCGTGCCCCTCCCCTTAGTCCAATTTGGATTTCCCTCGGGGGGCGCCACTCTATGGGCTGCCATCTCCTACTCCCTTATGGCCCATTAAGGCCCATAACTTCCTCGGGGGGTTCCGATAACCCCTTGGTTCCCCGATGAATATCCGAAACGTCCCGAAACCTTTCCGGTGTCCGAATACCTTCATCCAATATCTCAATCTTTACCTCTCGACCATTTCGAGACTCCGAGTCATGTCTGTGATCTCGTTCGAGACTCCGAACAAACTTCGGTCACCAAAACACATAACTCATAATACAATTCATCATCGAATGTTAAGCATGCGTACCCTACGGGTTTGAGAACAATGTAGACATCACCAAGACACATCTCCAGTCAATAACCAATAGCGGAACCTGGATGCTCACATTGGCTCCTACATATTCTACGAAGATCTTTATTGGTCAAACCGCATAACAACATATGTTATTCCCTTTGTCATCGGTATGTTACTTGCCCGAGATTCGATCGTCGGTATCATCATACCTAATTCAATCTCATTACCGGCAAGTCTCTTTACTCGTTCGTAATGCATCATCCCATAAATAACTCATTAGTCACATTGCTTGCAAGGCTTATAGTGATGTGCATTACCGAGAGGGCCCAGAGATACCTCTTCGATACTCGGAGTGACAAATCCTAATCTTGATCTATGCCAACCCAACAAACACCTTTGGAGACACCTGTAGAGCATGTTTATAATCACCCAGTTACGTTGTGATGTTTGATAGCACACAAGGTGTTCCTCCGGTATTCGGGAGTTGCATAATCTCATAGTCAAAGGAATATGTATAAGTCATGAAGAAAGAAATAGCAATAAAACTTAACGATCATTATGCTAAGCTAACGGAGGTCTTGTCCATCACATCATTCTCCTAATGATGTGATCACGTTCATCAAATGACAACACATGTCTATGGTTAGGAAACTTAACCATCTTTGATTAACGAGCTAGTTAAGTCGAGGCATACTAGGGACACTTTGTTTTGTCTATGTATTCACACATGTATCAAGTTTCCGGTTAATACAATTCTGGCATGAATAATTAACATTTATCATGATATAAGGAAATATAAATGACAACTTTATTATTGCCTCTAGGGCATATTTCCTTCAGACTCCCACTTGCACTAGAGTCAATAATCTAGTTCACATCGCCTTGTGATTTAACACCATTAGTTCACATCACCATGTGATTAACACTCATAGTTCACATCGCCATGTGACCAACACCCAAAGGGTTTACTAGAGTCAGTAATTTAGTTCACGTCTCCATGTGATTAACACCCAAAGAGAACTAAGGTGTGATCATGTTTTTCTTGTGAGTGAGGTTTAGTCAACGGGTCTGCCACATTCAAATTCGTATGTATTTTGCAAATTTCTATGTCGACAATGCTCTGCATGGAGCTACTCTAGCTAAATGCTCCCACTTTTAATATATATCTAGATCGAGACTCAGAGTCATCCAGATTAGTGTCAAAGCTTGCATCGACGTAACTCTTTACGACGAACTCTTTATCACCTCCATAACCGAGAAATATTGCCTTGGTACTCTAAGGATAATTTTGACTGATGTCCAGTGATCTACTCCTATATCACTATTCTACTCTCTTGCCAAACTTATACTAAGGTATACAATAGGTCTGGAACACATCATGGCATACTTTATAGAACCTATGGCTGAGGCATAGGGAATGACTTTCATTCTCTCTCTATCTTTTGTCGTGGTTGGGTTTTGAGTCTTTACTCAACTTCACACCTTGCAATACAGGCAAGAACTACTTCTTTGATGTTCCATTTTGAACTACTTCAAAATCTTGTCAAGGTACATATGTACTCCTTCAAAAATCTTATTAAGCGTCTTGATCTAACTCTATAGATCTTGATGCCCAATATGTAAGTAACTTCATCGAGGTCTTTTTTGAAAAACTCCTTCCAAACACTCCTTTGTGCTTTCCAGAAAATTCTACATCATTTCCGGTCAACAATATGCCATTCACATATACTTATTAGAAAAGCTGTAGTGCTCCCACTCACTTTCTTGTAAATACAGGCCTCGCCGCAAGTCTCTATAAAACTATATGCTTTGATCAACTCATCAAAGCGGATATTCCAACTCCGAGATGCTTGCACCAGTTCCATAGATGGATGCTGGAGCACCTTTAGGATCGACAAAACATTTGGTTGCATCATATACAACTCTTCTTTAAGAAATCCATTAAGGAATGCAGTTTTGACATCCATTTGTTAGATTTCATAAAATGCGGCAATTGCTAACATGATTCGGACAGACTTAAGCATCGCTACGAGTGAGAAAATCTCATCGTAGTCAACACCTTGAACTTGTCGAAAACATTTTGTGACAATTCGAGCTTTGTAGATAGTAACACTACCATCATCTTCTGTCTTCCTCTTGAAGATCTATTTATTCTCAATGGCTTGCCGATCATTGGGCAAGTCCACCAAAGTCCACACTTTGTTCTCATACATCGATCCTATCTCATATTTCATGGCCTCAAGACATTTTGCGGAATCTGGGCTCATCATCGCTTCCTCATAGTTAGTAGGTTCGTCATGGTCTAGTAACAAGGCTTCCTGAATAGGATTACCGTAACACTCTAGTGTGGAACGTGCTCTGGTTGACCTACGAGGTTCGGTAGTAACTTGATCTGAAGTTTCATGATCATTATCATTAGCTTCCTCTCTTGTTGGTGTGGGCATCATGGGAATGGTTTTCTGTGATGAGCAACTTTCCAATTCGAGAGAAGGTACAGTTACCTCATCAAGTTCTACTTTCCTCCCACTCACTTCTTTCGAGAGAAACTCCTTCTATAGAAAGGATCCATTCTTAGCAACAAATATCTTGCCCTCGGATCTGTGATAGAAGGTGTACCCAGCAGTTTCTTTTGAGTATCCTATGAAGACACATTTCTCCGATAGGGTTCAAGCTTATCAGGCTGAAACTTTTTCACATAAACATCGCAACCCCAAACTTTAAGAATCTAACAGCTTATGTTTCTTGCCAAACCATAGTTCATATGGTGTCATCTCAATGGATTTAGATGGTTCCCTATTTAAAGTGAATGCAGTTGTCTCTAATGCATAACCCCAAAACGATAGTGGTAAATCGGTAAGAGACATCATAGATCGCACCATATCTAATAAAGTACGATTACGACTTTTGACACACCATTACGCTGTGGTGTTCTAGGTGGCGTGAGTTGCGAAACCATTCCACATTTGTTTAAATGAAGACCAAACTCGTAACTCAAATATTCACCTCCGCGATCAGATTGTAGAAACTTTATTTTCTTGTTACGATGATTTTCTAATTCACTCTGAAATTCTTTGAACTTTTCAAATGTTTTAGACTTATGTTTCATTAAGTAGATATACCCATATCTGCTCAAATCATCTGTGGAGGTCAGAAAATAATGATACTCGCCGCGAGCCTCAACAATCATCGGACCGTATACATCAGTATGTATTATTTCCAGTAAGTCAGTGGCTCGCTCCATTGTTTCGGAGAATGGAGTCTTAGTCATCTAGCCCATGAGGCCAAGTTCGCAAGCATCAAATGATTCATAATCAAGTGATTACAAAAATGCATCCACATAGAGTTTCTTCATGCGCTTTACACCAATATGACCTAAACGACAGTGCCACAAGTATGTTGCACTATCATTATCAACTTGGCATCTTTTGGCATCAATATGATGAATATGTGTATAACCACGATCGAGATTAAACAAACCATTCACATTGGGTGTATGACCATTGAAGGTTTTATTCATGTAAACAGAACAACAATTATTCTTTGACTTAAATAAGTAAACATATTGCAATAAACATGATCCAATCATATTCATGCTCAACGCAAACACCAAATAACATTTATTTAGGTTCAACACTAACCCCGAAGGTATAGGGAGTTTGTGATGGTGATCTTATCAACTTTGGAATCACTTCCAACACACATTGTTACCTCGCCCTCAACTAGTCTCTATTCATTTTGTAACTCATGTTTCGAGTTACTAATCTTAGCAACTGAACCAGTAGCAAATACCCAGGGGCTACTATGAACACTAGTAAAGTCCACATCAACAACTTCTTATCCGCCAAATATTTGGGGAAGTTCCGCTTCCAGTGACCATTTCCATTGAAGTAGAAGCACTCAGTTTCAGGCTTGGGTCTAGCTTTCGGCTTCTTCATGGGAGTGACAACTTTCTTGTCATTCTTGAAGTTCCCTTTCTTTCCCTTGCCCTTTCTCTTGAAACTAGTTGTCTTGTTAACCATCAACACTGGATGCTATTTCTCGATTTCTACCTTCGCTAATTTCAGCATCGCGAAGAGCTTGGGAATCGTTTTCGTCATCCTTGCATATTATAGTTCATCACGAAGTTCCAGTAACTTGGTGATAGTGACTAGAGAACTCTGTCAATCACTATCTTATCTGGAAGATTAACTGCCACTTGATTCAAGCGATTGTAGTACTCGGACATTTTAAGCACATGCTCACAGGTTGAGTTATTCTCCTCCATCTTGTAGGAAAAGTACTTGTCAGAGGTCTCATACCTTTCAACTCGGGCATGAGTCTGAAATACCAATTTCAGTTCTTGGAACATCTTATATGCTTCGTGGTGTTCAAAACGTTCTTGGAGTCCCGATTCTAAGCCATAAAGCATGGCGCACTAAACTATCAAGTAGTCATCATACCGAGCTTGCCAAACGTTCATAACGTCTGCATCTACTCCTGTAATAGGTCTGTCACCTAGCGGTGCATCAAGGACATAATTCTTCTGTGCATCAATGAGGATAATCCTCAGATCATGGACCCAGTCCGCATCATTGCTACTATCATCTTTCAACTTATTTTTCGCTAGGAACATATCAAAAATAAACGGGGAGCTACATCGCAGGCTATTGATCTACAACATAGATATGCAAATACTATCAGGACTAAGTCCATGATAAATTAAAGTTCAATTAATCATATTAGTTAAGAACTCCCACATAGATAGACATCCCTCTAGTCATCTAAATTATCACGTGATCCATATCAACTAAACCATGTCCGATCATCACGTGAGATGGAGTAGTTTTCAATGGTGAACATCACTATGTTGATCATATCTACTATGTGATTCACGTTCGACCTTTCGGTCTCAGTATTCCGAGGCCATATCTACATATGCTAGGCTCGTCAAGTTTAACCCGAGTATTCCGCACGTGCAAAACTGGCTTGCACCCATTGTATGTGAATGTAGAGCTTATCACACCCGATCATCACATGGTGTCTCGGCACGATGAACTGTAGCGACGGTGCATACTCAGGGAGAACACTTATACCTTGAAATTTAGTAAGGGGTCATCTTATAATGCAACCGCAGTGCTAAGAAAAATAAGATGCGTAAAAGATAAACATCACATGCAATCAAAAATCTAACATGATATGGCCATCATCATCTTGTGCCTTTGATCTCCATCTCCACAGCATCATCATGATCTCCATCGTCGCCGGCCTGACACCTTGATCTCCATCGTAGCGTCATTGTCATCTCACCAACTATTTCTTCTATGACTATCGCTGCCACATAGTGATAAAGTAAAGCAATTACATGGCGATTGCATTTCATACAATAAAGCGAGAACCATAAGGCTCCTGCCAGTCACTAGTACAACGAGGTGCTAAACAAACGGTTTTTAACCCCTTTCCGCGACAGCATTTGAAACCGTCGCCAAGTGAGTGTGGGCGATAGGGGGTCCTTGCCACACGACCCAGAAACCGTCGGGGATATGCCCTCCTGGCACACACGCTTGGCAAAATGAGGTCATGTGCGATCGACGAGCGCTCAAATATGGAAATACATACAATAGAGCTAAAAATACAATTATATGGCGAAATTGTTTCCGGTCGCAAGTACATCCCACACAGTCAGTCCCCACTAAATGTCTCCATTCATATGTACATCCCACACAATCGCTCCAAAGAAAACGTTTCCGTTCACATGTACATCACACACATTTTTTCCCGTTAAATCATTTGCGTTATTGAATGTATCACACACGGTCCGTAGAATAAACTGTGTAGGAAAGTTGTCCATCACACACAGTTTTTATGTGGTAAACGTTTGTGCAAGGTGGCCTAATGCAAACAGTTTTCAAGAGAAAGTCGTGTGTGTATGATTGTTCATTGATCCAACACGGTTTATTCCTAGAAACTGTGTGCGTTTCCTGAGGTCATCGCCCACGGTATTTTTTTCAACAACCGTTTGCAATAGAAAAACCCAATTAGCAGGCTAATTCGCCATTAGCAGGCTAATTATCCGATTATTCATAATCCATTTATTAATCTACTTGAAATTTCATATTAAGCACAGAATATATTTCATTTTCATAATTGAAATACATCAGAGTACAACATCATATAGCTTCAGCACTCAGCTACCCCATTACACAACAACACCAGGACCAAGTTTCACATGCAACATCTATAACCTTTCGAAATTAGCATCATGGACGGTACATAGACAGATGTATCTCATCTAGAAAACTGCTGAAGTAGAAGGAGAATATTGAGCCTTCATTGATGTTGAAGGTCTTTGTAACTTTAGGCCAGTGCCTGTGGATGATTGACTGTCCATCCTTCGTCCTCTTCAAGAACACTTCAATATTGAACCGTGGGTGTTGTATGAATAACTTCCTCGCCTCCTGGCCATACAGTGAGAGGTAATCATCGGTGAACTACTTTGGAAAGGCCTGAAAACAAGGATGTGCATAAATATCTTCTCTATATTGGAAATGGGGCAAAGGAATAAAAAAGGCAAGGTATAATAGTTAGTACCATCCTGTAGTGAACTGATGTCTTCTTCATTATGTAGACAAAGATCTTGTTGTTTTTGTCGCTAATTTCTTTATCCTAACAATCTTTCGGAGTTTCTTGACTTGACTGATATTCATGGACAACTCATTTCCCCATATGCAAAAAGGGTCGTGCAGTGGGTGAAAACCTCTGACAGCATGACCTACATGTGCAAGACCAAATTGTTAAAAAAACAAATATTAGAATGGTTCCTGCAATTTGCCAATAATGTGCTATTAGACAACAGACCATGCACGTGCTAACCTCGATTGTAAACCTTGGTGCTTCCCATTGTTTCCCTGCAACACATATAAAGTAGTTAGTCATCAGGTTAACTAAGGGTTCGCATGCTATCAGTAAAATATGTTGATGATAAATAAGCACATTGCAGATTCGTCAGATTAATTCAAGCCACATGGAAAACCCATTTATCCAAACCAAGCACGATTAAGAACTAGGAAATGTAGGACTTGTATATGTTTCTTATGTATTAAGTGCAGCCAAATTTGATTTATTCCTCACATGCACAACAATACAAAATTCTACACACGACAATTGGACATTGCAGTGTAGAATTGAACCAAGCAGTTAGCTAAACACCAGAACAAATGAACCAAATATTAACTGAGCACCACATTGCACAATATAACATACTCCTAATAGAAGATCGGACAATTAACCAAACCAAGCATGGTTAGCAACTTGTAAATATAGCAATTGTATTTTTTGTCATGTATTTACTACAGCCAAATTCAATTTATTCCTCACATGGTATACAATAACATAATGTACCCACAAATATTGAACATCGCATTACAAAATTGAACCAAACAAAAAAGTTAACTAAACACCACAACAAATGAACCAAATGTTAACTGAGCACCACATTGCACAATATAACATACTCCTAATAGAAGATCAGACAGTTAACCAAACCAAGCATGCTTAACCACATGGAAATATAGCAATTGTATTTGTTTCTCATGTATTTAGTATGGCCAAATTAAATTTATTTCACACATGGTATACAATAAAAGAATGCACCCACAATAATTCAACATTGCATTGCAGAATTGAACCAAACAGCCAACCGTGTCGCGTCATCGGTGCGCGAGGCGTCGACGGTGGCCTCGACGGCGAGGTGCTCCTCCAAGATCTGGGGGTCGAAACAAGTGGCAACCATCGCGACCTCATCCGCGCGTGCGGCCGCGATTTGCTTCTCCGCTGCCAAATGGTCCTTGGGATCCTGGCTATAGTGTGCGCACCATGGCTTAGGGCGGCGCTTATTTGGTGGAGGGGTCAGTGATTTGGGTGGAAGGTGTCGCGCCGGCGGTCGGGGCTTGTGGGATGTGGAAGGAAAAGGAGGATGGAGGTCGGGCGTGGATTACCTGCCTGGATAGGCGAGGCCGAGCAGCGTGGAGGAGGGTCACCGGCGAGGAGGCGGTGCTGCAAACAAGGAGCGAAGGTTTCAACTTGGAAAGGAAGGCGCAAATAGGGGAAATGTAGCTCTTGGTAAGGTGGAGGGGCGGGGAGGTAGATATTTCCGCGGAAGCCAAAAATTTGGAAGCGCTTCAGCGAAAAAATTGGCGCACAAAGTGTCATCAAACACGGTCCCTTATTTAGAGCAGGCTGTGGACTGTAGCTGTCACACCTTCTCATGTAAGACGTATGCGTACTATACTCCGACGATGCTCCAAGATATTTTGTGTTGCATCTCACACGGTTGGTTATAATAAACTGTGTGGGATCTACTTGATTTTTCATCTTGATTAGAATTACATAATGGGGTCACAGCGGCCATGGACGGTGTTTGAATTGCTAGACCTTTTATCCGCAGTGATCATAAAAGAATTGGAATTATTTATGGTTCGTTTGGACATTTTTATGCATTAAGTGAGTTTTCAATGCATTTATGTGCATAATTCAAATTTGAACTACAGGCACATGCTCAGGTGCATATAAATTGGTTGAAAAAACAAATCTTTTATCCTTGGGTGCATTCTTAGGTCCCATGCAAGAAATGGGAATGAATGTCAAACACCCTGCCACCGTCACTCGACCGCAAACATTGAGATATGTAGTTTTTAAATTCTATTAAATCCAAAACTCATTTTAAATTCATGAAACTTGGCATGCTATCATGGAGCAACATCAACATGTCATGGTAAAAATTTTGTCCCATTTGGGGCAGTATGGGTATAAGCTTCTCACAAACCAGAGCTTCTCAAACAAGCGTGATGGTTTCGGTAGGGAACATGCCACCTTTGGGGACGAAACGATATCCGTTGCCTCTTATTGCTTTCAAAAAATTCGAGTGTCTACGTAGAACAACAGGAGTGTTGTGTTTAATTTTGGAATTTTTCGGGGTTCGTTTGGATATTTTTATACATTAATTGGGTTTCCCAGGCATTTTATGTTCATAATTCAAATTTGAACTACATGCACATTCTCCAGTGCATATAAACTGGTTGAAAAATCAAATATGTGCTTGGTTGCATGCTTAGGTCCCATGCAAGAAATTGGAATAAATTTCAAACACCCTCCACCGTCACTTGGCCGAAAACATTGAGATACCTGGTTTTTAAATTCTAGTAAATCCAAAACTCGTCTGAAATTCATGAAACTTGGCATGCTATCATGGACGGCATCAACATGCCGTGGTAAAAAATTTGTCCCATTTGGGGCACGTTTGGGTATAAGCTTCTCACAAACCAAAGCTTCTCACAACAAGCGTGATGGTTTCGGTAGGGAACGTGCCACCTTTGGGGACAAAATGATATATGTTGCCTCTTATTGCTTTCAAAAAAATTCGAGTGTCAACATAGAACAACAGGAGTGTTGTGTTTAATTTTGGAATTTTTCGTGGTTCATTTGGACATTTTCATACATTAATTGGGTTTCCCAGGCATTTTATGCGCATAATTCAAATTTGAACTACATGCACATTCTCCTGTGCATATAAACCGGTTGAAAAATCAAATATGTGTCCTTGGTTGCATGCTTAGGTCTCATGCAAGAAATGGGAATGAATTTCAAACACCCTGCCACCGTCACTCGGCTGGAAACATTGAGATACCTGGTGTTTAAATTCTAGTAAATCTAAAACTCATCTGAAATTCATGAAACTTGGCATGCTATCATGGAGCGGTATCGACATGTCGTGGTAAATTTTTTGTCCCATTTGGGGCAGGTTTGGGTATAAGCTTCTCACAAACCTTAGCTTCTCACAACAAGTGTGATGGTTTCGGTAGGGAACGTGTCACCTTTGGGGACGAAATGATATCTGTTGCCTCTTATTGCTTTCAAATAATTTCTAGTGTCAACATAGAACAACAGGAGTGTTCTGTTTACTTTTGGAATTTTTCGGGGTTCATTTGGATATTTTTATACATTAACTAGGTTTTCTAGGCATTCCATGTGCATAATTCAAATTTGAACTACATGCACAAGCTCCAGTGCATATAAACTCGTTGAAAAATTAAATTTGTGTCCTTCGGGGCATTCTTAGGTCCCATGCAAGAAATGGGAATGAATTTCAAACACTAGGGCACTGTTGATTGCTGGCAAAACATTAAGATACCTGGTTTTTAAATTCTAATAAATCCAAAACTCGTCTAAAATTCATGAAACTTGGCATGCTATCATGGAGCGGCAATCAACATGCCGGGGTAAAATTTTTGTCCCATTTGGGGCAGGTTTGGGTATAAGCTTCTCACAAACCTTAGCTTCTCACAACAAGCGTGATGGTTTCGGTAGGGAACGTGCCACCTTTGGGGATGAAACGATATCCGTTGCCTCTTATTGCTTTCAAAAATTTTCTAGTGTCAACATAGAACAACAGGAGTGTTGTGTTTACTTTTGGAATTTTTTGGGGTTCGTTTGGACATTTTTATACATTAACTAGTTTTCTAGGCATTTCATGTGCATAATTCAAATTTGAACTACATGCACAAGCTCCAGTGCATATAAATTGGTTAAAAAATCAAATTTGTGTCCTTCGGGGCATGCTTAGGTCCCATGCAAGAAATGGGAATGAATTTCAAACACCGGGGCACTGTTGATTGCCGATAAAACATTGAGATACTTTGTTTTTAAATTCTAGTAAATCCAAAACTCATCTGAAATTCATGAAACTTGGCATGCTATAATGGAATGGCACCCGACATGTTGTGGTAATTTTCGTGTCCATTTTGAGAGAAGGCGCACTCGAATGACAGCCAACAAAGGCATTTTGAAACAAATAGCTGCCATTGTAACATCTCAAACATTTTGTATAATTTAAATTGTGTGCGTTCTATTAACCATTCACGTGACGCCACGCATCACTCTTTTAATGGCTAGGAGGTGCCGTGCACACAAATGCTTGAGTGCTTGACTAAACGGAAGGCGTGCGAGCTGTACTCCAACGCGGAGGCTCACCGGGAAGCATGCAAGCTGTAGGCCACGCAGGCTCACCTGGAAACGAGCCCTTTGACTTCCATGGCCACCCGCCTTGCTCGCATCCTCTACATTAATGGCGCCCAAGACGCAGTTTAATATGGTTTTTAAATATAAAACAGTCATCGCAAACATTTTAGTTAGAACACCCATATGCAAAACCGGCAATTTCCCGAGGAAGCCATGGGAAAATGTGCCTAGCAAGATTTGTGCAGCTCTTGCTCACAAACATTTTAGTTAGAACACATGTATGCAAACCGACAGCTTCCCCAGGAAGCCAAGAGAAAATGTGCCGAGCAGGATTTCTGCAGCTCTTGATCGCAAACGTTTTAGATAGAACACCCGTATGCAAAGTGAGAGCTATGGTGTTCCCCCTTAAGTCAAGGGAAAATCTGCAGCGCATGATTTGTGCATCCCTTCAACGCAAATGGTTGTTTTGGATGACCCGTGTGCAACCACGTACAAACAATTTGGTAAGATTTGCATCTGTCATATTGGGTATGTTGCCATTTGTCAAACTGGAAAGATTCACATTTGTTGATCTAGTAACGTTGCCATTTGGTAATCCTTGTAACACTGCGATTTGTCAAAATATGCAGCTAGAAATCACTAGCACTATCTAAATTTTGCAACTAAGATTCAGTAATTAAGCATAAATTTCATTCATAGATTAAGCAGTCATTCTTAATTTATACAAATAGTTCAACTCCACAGTTCAACCGACCAAACTTTTCCCCAATTGTTTCCAACCACGTACTGAAATAGCTAGCTCAACTGTATATACTAGCTAATTTTAAGTACGTTGTACAGTTCGACCACACATCTATAGTCAGATGAACTGAAAAAATAGCCCCTATATACTACTACTACCATGGAGGGGCTTTGTGCTACTTCCGGCAGCCTCTCCTCTGTCGAGCACGCTCAGTAAGAGGAAGAGGAGGAGGAGGAGCCACCGATGAGCTGGAGAAATGCAATACGGTGCCTGCCGCTGCTGCATGTTCAGCGACGCTCGCCAGCTCGAACGCCCACTGCCGCTCCAGATGATCCCTCTCGAAGCGGCCGGACTGCTCGTAGATCTCCTAATTCCTCACCTATCCGTCGGCCTGTGCTGCAGCCACGGCTGCGGTAAGGATCTTTGTGTGCTCGACGATGTGCTCCTCCTCCTCCCGCAGGAACTCGATGTAGCGCATAAGGTCGCTGACGCACGTGCGGGCCTCCACCTCCGCCTCCCTCCTTCGGGCGGCAGTGGCGGAGCGGGTGATGATCTCGGCGGTCGATGGTGGACTGGCGGCCATGGCGGCTGACGATGGGGTGGCGGCCATGACTACCACCTCCCACCTTCGGGCCGCGGTGGCGGAGAGGGTGATGGCCACGATGGCCGGCAGTTGGGTGGCGGCCAAGATTGCCACCTCTCGCCTTCGGACCACGGCGGCGGAGGGGGAGATGGCCCTGGCTTTCGACAATGGTGTGGCGGCAACGGCGGCCGACAATAGCTCCCGCCAGGAAGCGTGCGGTGGGTGTTCCACACACACCCAACAGGGACGCCACGCGCACTACACTACGTCGGGGACTGCACCGCCGCCGCGGTGTAGCCTCCCAACTGGAGCTGTCATCTAATGACAGCAGAGTGGCTGCGCGACGATGACGGACCGGTGCCATTGGCGATTGTGGCAGAAGTAGACGAGATAAACTATAGGGAGGGAGGGGAAAATGTGACGCAAGACTTGCCGGCCGTGAGGGTTTTTATAGCAAGCCGGTAAGCATTGGGATTTGGGGGGATTTCATCGAGTAGGGCAGGAAGCTTGCGCGGGAACCTGCGAGGTTGCGCTTGAACAGGCTCACCGACGATTCATTGGCGCCACTGTTTGGCCAAAAAACGCCCCCGCGCGCTACGCAAGCTTGCGATGTAAGCCGTCTGCGGTAGCAGGGTGACAAGACGTGCAAGAGGAGGACAAAAGGACACGTACACATACGGTTAATACAAAAAAACATTTGCGATTTAATTACCTACTATACCCCCGTCCTGGTTTATAAGTACGATTTAACTAATAAAATACGAATGCATGTCACCAATGACTATATCATTAGAGTCCTATTTGAACATAGTTTCCAGCTATACAATTTTTGTAACATGCATTAACACTTTTTTGGTTAAATATGAGGTTATATACCAGCAAGAGTTTGCCCGCAACACACGAGTTATTCCATCACAAACAGCTCGGATGGATCAAATGTATGACACGTATCGCACACGCAACTCTAATCCGATTCGTGCTTGATGTCTCCGACATCGCTCGGAGAGTTCATCTTATTTGCCACGTATCAGTGAGCCGGCCTCTTCTTGCGTCCCTTGGCAAGCTCTGCTCGCTATTAGGCGCCACGCGACACTCTGCTCGCGTCCGTTGATGTGCTCTGCTTGCGTCCGTTGGCGCGCTCGGCTTGTGGACGGCTTTTCCTTGCGTGGTGAGGCGACCGCGGAGCACCCTGCTCGCGTCCCTCCGTGCATGCTTTGCCAGCGGTTGGGCGTGCGCACGATCACGTCGGGGGGGCCCATATGCATGCGGTTGCGCCGCGCGCATTGCCAAGCGATGCAGTTACGTGCGACACGATGGAGTTACGCGCTACAAATTAGAACTGCCATCAGGGCCTGCCGATATTCCTGGCCATCTAGCTTCCCCTTTAATTCCCGCGACCATTATAACCTTAGTCTCTTCAACCTTTCGATCACCCCACAACAGAACAAGCACACCCACGACGACACATAGAGAGGGGATGTCCAGCGGCGCTCCAATGGAGTTCGGTGAGCATAGAGTGGAGACCCATGCGAGGGAGACGGATCTCTCGGTGGTGTACACCATCGACCCGGCTGTGGTGGATGACTAGATCAACAGCGTTGAGCAGCTGCTTGCTCGAGACAAGTACAAGGTGGTCGGCATCGACCTCCAGTACACCACCAGTCATCCTGGCATAGATCAGAAGGTTGCCATCGCCCAGTTGTGCATGGGCCATCATGTCCTCATCTACCACTACTGCATGGCCACAGATCCTTGCGACCGTTTCAACAGGTTTGTCAACAACACCGACTACAAGTTCTCCATGGTGGAAACCACCAACGATGTAAACGTGCTCAGTATTACGGGATTGGCCTGCAAGAACCTTGTCGAAATCTGTGACCACTACAGGGTCTAGGGCAGCACGAAGCAGGACTCCCTGGTCAAACTCGCCTCAGCCATCATCGACCCCTACTATGAAAAGATGAAGCAGGATGCCCATAAAACAAGTCCCGTATCCTGACACAAGGCCTGGATGCGGCAACTGGATGAACCTCACCTCAGGTTCGCGGTCAAGAGCGTGTACACATGCTACGAGATGCACAGGTGGATCGTCGACATGAGGAAGTGCCTCGTTACCCAAATCGACGAGCCCAGATCGAGCCACAAACAGAGCAAGCGTCACAAGAAGTAAATGATGATCAGATGATCGTTTATGCTAGTTAATCATACATGTAATATATAGTTTACTTTATTGGTGTGTGGAAATGTCATGTGTGTAGTAGCCACCTATGTATTTATGCATGTAATAGTTTACTTTGGTGTGTGCAAATGCCATGGTTGTAGTAACCACCTATATGTAAGTGGATGTTTAATTTGGTTATGCAACCATGTCCTTATAAGTGTGTATATAATGTTGTTGTTCTGTATGCAATCCCATCGCACAACACACATGTCTTATTAGCAGCAACCGTTTGTGTTATTATTGGTCTTCGCGCACATTTCTCATTATAAACCTCTTTGCCGCGTATCACACACATCTTGTTATATTGAACCATTTCTGTTCTCTTGTCTCAACACAAACCGTTCATCAGTGTGAACCGCATGCCGTATATCGCACACACCTTGAATCTGGCTGGCCAGTTCTTTTGTTATGCCTAATCATAAACAGTTCATCCGAGTGAACTGTATGTTGTATATCGCGCACACCTTCATCTGGCTGCCCGTTTCTTTTCTTCCTCCTCATCGCAAACAGTTAAGTGGACTGAACCTTATGCCGTGCATCGCACACGCAACTTAAATCTGAACCATGTTTGATGCATCCTCCATCGCAAATGTTTTGCACCTTTTTTGACGGGTTTTCTACACCACCATTTGTGATTATGGCATCGCACACAGTTTCGTTGGAGGGTCTCTGATCGTAGTGTCGCATTAGTAGCATCTTGCAGTAGTGGCACACAAGGTGTTCCTCCGGTATTCGGGAGTTGCATAATCTCATAGTCAAAGGAATATGTATAAGTCATGAAGAAAGCTATAGCAATAAAACTTAACAATCATTATGCTAAGCTAACGGATGGGTCTTGTCCGTCACATCATTCTCCTAATGATGTGATTCCGTTCATCAAATGACAACACATGTCTATGGTTAGGAAACTTAACCATCTTTGATTAATGAGCTAGTTAAGTAGAGGCATACTAGGGACACTTTCTTTTGTCTATGTATTCACACATGTATCAAGTTTCCGCTTAATACAATTCTAGCATGAATAATAAACATTTATCATGATATAAGGAAATAAAAATAACAACTTTATTATTGCCTCTAGGGCATATTTCCTTCAGGCTTCTACATACAAGTCCTCGCATCTCGGTGGCGCGATTAGTGGTGCGCCGCTCCTCTTAATCTCGACTGTCGTCAGCTATCTGTCGATGATGATTCTGAACTCCCCAGACCCATCATCTTCTCCCACCAGGGCTCCATTCAACGCATCTGCATCTCGGCATGCTACCTGTTGGACATACCCTGCACGATGGCCGCCTGGCTGACATCCCATCAATTTGAGAAACTCCAGCAGCTTGAGTTCTACCATTACTACAGCCATAGGTTACCACCAAGAGTTGCATATGTGCCCTCACCACCAATGCCCATCTCATGGTTTTCCTCCTCTCTCCACACCGCCACCTTGACCCGGTGTTGTCTAGCAGACAATCTGGTGCAAATGCTTTGACTCCCACTGCTGAAAAAACATGTGCTTGTGTTGGTTGATCTATCGATGGCCTCACTGCACAGCATCATCCACTCCAGCTGCCCTGCACTGGAGCGTTTGGTGCTTATTTTTAGACTAGGAATCCATATCCCTTGTCTCAAAATAAAGTCGCCTCACCTTGTAAGCATTGGAATTCATTTTCAAGGACAAGAGCTCATCATCGAAGATGCCCTTCACTTCAAAGGTTGCTCCTTGATTGTTGTTATAAACCTTCGCAAATAACTATGGTCTCTATGCCTAAACTAGAGACCTTCGGTGTATTTCCTCATTCGTTTGAAGGTTACAAGTTAGTGGTTGGCTCCACACTTATTTAGGTATTGTATGTTATCCATGTACACTTTAGTAATCTGCATTTTTCATTTGTGCGCATAAGTTAAATATCATCTTGGAGTACACTTTCGGTGCTAATATTATGTTCTATGCTGAATGAAGAGCTTGTCCATGGTTGGTGTATCAAGGGTGCTGGATTATGTCGAGACCTTATATATTTATATAGGGTGTCTTGATCTGAACACCGCTATTGGCTTGCTGTGATGCTTTCCATGTCTGGAGAATTTGTATATAAAGGTGATGATTTCACACACATTGAAAGCCCATATATAATGTACCATAATTAACCGTTCAGCTATCACTCCTTCAACATACTCTTTTAGATGTTAACTATTTTCAATCTTCATGTCTATTTAGGTACTAGGACTTTGAGAAAAAGGTCTTACCAATCGATGGCAGAGGAAGCACAAGGATTTTCTCATATCTCATGACATTCGTTTGAAGACAATAACGGTGGAAGGATATGCATCCAACCATGTAAACACTAGCTTTGCCACATTCTTCATGAGGAATGCAAGTGTTGGGAACGTACTATTTCAAAAAAAAATTGCCTATGATCACGCAAGATATATCTAGGAGAAGCATAGCAATGAGCGGGGAGAGTGTGTCTACATACCCTCATAGACCGAAAGAGGAACCATTTAGTAACGCGGTTGATGTAGTCGAACGTCTTCGCGGTCCAACCGATCCAAGTACCGAACGTATGGCACCTCCGCGATTAGCACACGTTCAGCTCAGTGACGTCCCTCGTACTCTTGATCCAGCTGAGGCCGAGGGAGAGTTCCTTCAGCACGACGGTGTGGCGACGGTGATGATGAAGTTACCGGCAGAGGGCTTTGCCTAAGAACTACGATGATATGACTGAAGTGTGTAACTCTGTAGGGGGGCACCGCACACAGCTAAAAGATCAACTTGTGTGTTCTAGGGTGCCCTCCTGTCCCCATATATAAAGGAGGGGGGAGGTCATCCGGCCATGCTAGGGCGCGCTAGGAGAAGGGGAATCCTAGTAGGACTCCAAGTCCTAGTAGGTTTCCACCTAAGGCCTTGTTTGGTGGAGGAGGTTTGGAGGGGAATATCCTTGCAGGGTTCAAAATCCACAGAAATCCTTGTCAACCCATTTGACATGTAGGGATTGAGCAGGACAATCCTCTCTGTTCCCCACGAATCCCCCACAATCCATGTGGTACAGAAAACCCCCCAAGGCACCCATTGAACTGGACGCTTGCTTTGCTGCTGTTGTTGTAGGAGGTTTAACCAAATAGAGGGGTTTATGAGGGGGGTGTAACACCATCGATGCGACTATAGCTCCCACGTGTCGAGGCACGACTTAGAGACATAATCGCATTGAAGGCACATGTCGCAAGTTAGGCAGTCTTCACAACATCCCATGTAATATGATAATAAAAGGGGAGATAACATAGTTGGCTTACACTCGCCATGTCAATCAAGTACATAAATAACATTACATCATCCAAACACTCATGGCCCGACTACGGCGCCAAAATAAAAGAGAACCCAACAAGCGACACGGTCCCGTTCACCCCCAACTGGGCACCACTACTGATCATCGGGAAAGGAAACATAGTATCGTTGAGAGTCTTCGTCGAACTCCCACTTGAGCTCAAATGCGTCTCCTGGAGCGGAGTCATCAGGCCCTGCATCTGGTGTAATAGTAATCTGTGAGCCACAGGGACTCAGCAATCTCGCACCCTCGCGATCAAGACTATTTAAGCTTATAGGTAAGGCAAGGTAAAATATGAGTGGAGCTGCAGCAAGCGACTAGCATATATGGTGGCTAACTTATTCGCAAAAGAGAGCGAGAAAAGGAGGCAAAGCGCGAGCGAGAAACTAGAGAACCACCTGCGCAAACATTACTCCAACACCGTGTCCACTTCCCGGACTCCGCCGAGAAGAGGCCGTCACGGTAACACACTCAGTTGATTCATTTTAATTAATTAAGGTTCAAGTTATCTACAACCGGACATTAACAAATTCCCATCTGCCCATAACCGCGGGCATGGCTTTCGAAAGTTCAAATCCCTGCAGGGGAGTCCCAACTTAGCCCATGACAAGCTCTCACGGTCAACGAAGGAATAGACCTCCTCCCAAGACGTTCCGATCAGACTCGGTATCTCGGTAACTCAAGACACTTCGACAGGTTAAAACAAGACCAGCAACACCGCCCGAGTGTGCCGACAAATCCTGATAGGAGCTGCACATATCTCTTTCTCAGGGCACACTCAGATTGTCTTAGGTATGGGTAGGCCAGCCCAGAGTTGCCCCTGGTGGCCACCGGCAGCTGACAGGTGGACCAACACTCAGATGAGCACTGGCCCGGGGGGGTTAAAATAATGATGACCCTTGAGTCTGCAGAACCCAAGGGAAAGAAAATGCTAGGTGGCAAATGGTAAAACCAAGGTTGGGCATTGCTGGAAAAGCTTTAATCAAGGCGAACTATCAAGGGGTTCCCATTATAACCCAACCGCGTAAGGGACGCAAAATCCGGGAACATAACACCGATATGACGGAAACTAGGGCGGCAAGAGTGGAACAAAACACTAGGCAAGAGGCCAAGCCTTCCACCCTTTACAAAGTATGTAGATGCATTAAGACAACATAGCAATATAATGATATCCCAACAAGTAAATAAATGTTCCAACAAGGAACGGCCTTCAATCTTCACCTGCAACTAGCAACGCTATAAGAGGGGCTGAGCAAAGCGGTAACATAGCCAATCAACGGTTTGCTAGGACAAGGTGGGTTAGAGGTTTGACATGGCAATTTGGGAGGCTTGAAAGCAAGTGGTAGGCATCATAGCAATGGCATAGCAAAGAGTGAGCAAACTAGCATAGCAAAGATAGTAGTGATTTCGAGGGTATGATCATCTTGCCTGCACAGTTGTCAGAGTTGACTGGATCCTCGAAAGCAAACTCAACGGGCTCCTTGTTAGCGAACTCGTCTCCCGGCTCTACCCAAACAAGACAAACAAGCAACAAGGACACAATCAACCACATGCAAGACCAAGCAATATGATGATATGATGATATGTTATGCGGAATGCGATGCGGGATGCAAAATGCAAGATATGACAGGAAAGCATCAACCTGGCCTCAACTTGGAATTACAAGTGTGCCACTGGAAAGATGAGATGAAATCGCTTGAAAACGATATAAAGAATGCCGGAATCGGAGTTACGGTTTGGAAATGACAAGCGATTCAAAAATGACACCGGCCTGCGATTTACAGCAAGTAGGCATCTAAATGCAATGAGATGAACATGCTACAGCACCCAAACATGACAAAAAAATACATGGCAGGGATGCATACAAGATGCTTAACAAAAGTCTAGCAGTGAGCTACGGCCAATTCATCCGTTAACAGGTTCAAATAAGCATGGCAAAAATGCAAATGACAAACAGATCTCAGACTTAGTGAAATTAACACTTGTCTGGAATTTCAGATCAGGTAGCCCTCTTCGGAGCAACAAAACTACATGCTACAAGATCTGAACATGGAAAAGTAAAGCACGGCATGGAGCTACTCAAAGAGCTTAACAAAAGTCCCTTAGTGACCTTGATCCAAAAGGGATCAGAAAATACAATTGCAAGCTAGCAAAAACATAATCAATTTTCAGACTTAGTGAAAAACTGACACATGCTGAAATATAACTCAAGTAGGCATGTTTACGAGCTCTATGCACTCACTACGGTGCAAGTCATGGCAAGACAAGCATACATCTATCAATAAGGCACAAAATTCAAGCTAGACATGGCAATAACAATAGCATAGCATGCACGGATCAACTACAACATCATTGGCAAAATTGCAAACAAGTTGACGATCTGCCCAGATTCACAAAGTAGCAAAAGTAGAGCTCGATTGACTCAAGCTAGGGTGCTCCATAAATGAAATCAAAGACATGGATGGACAGAGCACTACAAGATTAACAAAACTCCCTTACTGATCATCCTCAAAGGAGGCACGGATCACTAGGAAACAACATGAACATATGGCATCATGAGATAAATAGCTCCAGGACTTAGTGAAATTACTAAGTCCCTGAAAACAGAATTAGCAAGTGCATCACTTTGCAAGCTTGCACAAGTCACCACACACATCACAAAGATACATGGGTTGCACCTCTGGAAAGATGACAAAACCCTTAACAAAACATATGTAGAACTCATGGGCATATCATCCATACAATAATCATGGCAAAAATGACAAAAGTGCTAAACGGAGTAGCAGATCTGACAATTAACTCAAGTAGCCCTCTTCTAACAGCATTTCGGGCATCAAGATGAGCTCAAAATAAAATGATGCAATGGAATGAAATGATGTACTCTCTGAGATGAACATTTGGATATGCTATATGCATGAATCGGAGCTACGGATGCAAAGTTACGGGGCTATGGACATGAGCACTTGGACTGAGATTTCCAGGACTTAGAAGAACAAATCACCCCGAGATCTAGGGTTTACTGTTCACGCACGCGAACCGAGGCGGCGGCGCGGTTCGCCGGAGATGGTGAGGACAGCCGGGGCGGTGAGGGTGGCCGCGGGGGCGGCGCTCGGCGTGGAGGGAGTCGGCGGCCGCCGCGGCCTGGGACGGCGCCGGCGAGGGGCTACCGGAGCGAGGCGGCTCCGGTGGCGAGGAAGAGGCGGCGGGGTCGGCGGGGTCCGGCCGGCATCGCGGT
>NC_057794.1:415495178-415504558 GCF_018294505.1 Triticum aestivum | reverse complement strand
TCCCGGGCCGCGCGGTGGGAGGCGGCAGCGAGGCCACGTGGAAGCGCGCGACTGGTGCGGGGGCGGCGGCGCGGAGTGTCCGGCGTGGGCGGACAATGTACGGCGCGTCGGAGGGGATTTTTAGGGTTTTGGAGGTAGGAGGAGATCCGAAAATCGGGGGGTGTTTAAATAGGCATAGAGGGAGCTAGGAGAGTCCAAATGAGGTGCGGTTTTCGGCCACGCGATCGTGATCGAATGCTCTAGATGATGGAGAAGAGTTAGGTGGGTTTTGGGCCAAATTGGAGGGGTGTTGGGCTGCAACACACATGAGGCCTTTTTGGTCCCTCGGTTAACCGTTGGAGTATCAAACGAAGTCCAAATGGTATGAAACTTGACAGGCGGTCTACCGGTAGTAAACCAAGGCCGTTTGGCAAGTATTGGACCAATCCAGAAATGTTTAATCCCCACACACGAAAGAAAGCTAGAAATGACCACCGGAGGAGAACGAAGCGCCAGAATGCAAAATGCACAACGGGGAAAATGCTCGAATGCATGAGACGAACACGTATGCAAATGCAATGCACATGATGACATGATATGAGATGCATGACAAATATAACAACACACGAAGACAAAGACCCAAACCCGAGGAAATAAAATAACTTAACGCCGGAAACGGCAAGAGTTGGAGTACAAATAGGGAAAGTTACATCCGGGGTGTTACAACACTCCACCACTACGAAAGGATCTCGTCCCGAGATCTAGGACTGAAAGAACGCCGGGTACTCAGAAAGGAGGTGATCCTCGCGTTCCCGGGTAGCTTCATGGTCGGAATGGTGTGACCACTTGACTTTGAGAAATTTGATTGACTTGTTGCGAGTCTTGCGTTCAGTCTCTTCAAGAATAGCAACTGGGTGCTCACGATAAGAGAGATCTTCTTGGAGCTCAATGTCCTCGAAGTTGATGGTGCGGTCAGGAGTCTTGAAGCACTTTCGAAGCTGAGAGACATGGAACACGTCATGAACATTTGCAAAGTTTGAAGGAAGCTCGAGTTGATAGGCGAGGTCGCATCTCTTGCTGACAATCTTGAAAGGTCCCATGTATCTAGGGGCAAGCTTCCCTTTGATACTGAAGCGACGAGTACCTTTCATAGGAGAGACACGGAGGTAAACATGATCTCCGATCTCGAAAGCCAAATCACGGTGCTTACTATCATAGTAGCTCTTCTGGCGGGATTGGGCTACTTTGAGGTTATCACGAATGACTTTGCACATTTCTTCTGCCTCTGTGATTAAGTCATTACCCAAAAGCTGACGTTCACCGGTTTCAGACCAGTTGAGAGGGGTACGGCACTTCCTGCCATATAGAATTTCAAATGGGGCCTTGCCCGAACTTTCTTGAAAACTGTTGTTGTAGGAGAATTCAGCATATGGAAGACAATCCTCCCACTTCATGCCGAAGGAGATCACACAAGCCCTGAGCATATCTTCAAGAATCTGGTTGACACGCTCGACTTGACCGCTAGTTTGAGGATGGAAAGCTGTGCTGAAGTGGATGTTAGTGCCCATGGCCTTCTGGAAAGAATCCCAAAACTTGGAGGTAAAGATGCTGCCATGGTCTGAAGAGATCACTTGTGGAATACCGTGCAGAGAGACAATACGAGAGGTATAGAGTTTCGCCAATTGAGCTGCAGTGATTGACTCTTTGATAGGCAGAAAGTGAGCCACTTTGGTGAGTTTGTCGATGACAACGATATAGCATCATTGCCACGCTTGGACTTTGGAAACCTAGTCACGAAGTCCATTTCAATGTGGTCAAACTTCCATTCTGGAATGGCAAGAGGTTGAAGGAGACCAGCTGGCCTTTGGTGTTCTGCCTTCACTCTTCTGCAGACATCACATTCATTCACGAATTGAGCAATCTCGCGCTTCATTCGAGTCCACCAATAAGCCTGCTTCAGGTCCTGATACATCTTCGTGCTCCCAGGGTGGATGGAGAGGAGAGAATTGTGAGCCTCGTTCATGATCACTTTATGGAGGTCACCTTTGGGTACAACAATACGATCCTCGAAGAAGAGAGTGTCCTTGTCATCAAGGCGGTAGCACTTGTACTTGGACTGACTCTTGGCAATCCCAATCTTCACCTTTTTCACCATAGCATCAAGAAGCTGGGCTTGGCGAATCTGGTCTTCTAAGGTAGGAGAGACTTGAAGGTTGGCGAGGAAACCTTGAGGAACAGCTTGCAGATTAAGTTTGCGGAAAGCTTCACAAAGCTCGGGTTGATAAGGCTTGAGAATTAGACTGTTGCAGTAAGCTTTTCTGCTCAATGCGTCAGCAATCACATTGGCCTTGCCTGGAGTATACTCAATACTCGGATTATACTCTTGAATCATTTCGACCCATCGAGTTTGCCTGAGGTTGAGATTAGGCTGAGTGAAAATGTATTTGAGACTCTTGTGATCAGTGAAAATGTCCACTTTTCTTCCCAATAGAAGATGTCTCCAAGTCAAAAGAGCATGCACAACTGCCGCCAACTTGAGATCATGAGTGGGGTAGTTCTTCTCATTAGGCTTCAACTGGCGAGATGTATAAGCCACAACTTTCTTCGCTTGCATCAATACTGCGCCAAGACCTTGGAGAGAGGCATCACAAAAGACCTCGTACGGCTTGGATTAATCAGGCGGAGTCAGAACTGGAGCAGTGATCAATTTCTCTTTCAAAGTGTTGAAAGCAATATCACACTTCGGAGACCAAACGTACTTGACGTGCTTCTGGAGAAGATTTGAGAGAGCTTCGCGATTTTAGAAAAGTTTTCAACGAATCTTCGGCAATAGCTTGCGAGACCGAGAAAACTACGGAGTTGCTTCACATTCTGAGGAGGTTCCCAATTCACAATTGCAGACACCTTCTCAGGATTCACGGCAATACCCTTGGCAGAGATGATATGACCAAGATAAAGAACCTCATCGAGCCAAAATTCACACTTGGAGAACTTGGCGTAGAACTTGTGTTCCCTGAGCTTATCGAGAACCAAACGCAAATGCTTGGCATGATCTTCCTTGTTCTTTGAGAAAACCAGAATGTCGTCGAGATAGACCAAAACGAAGTCATTGGTGTAGGCGTTGAAGATGAAGTTCATCATGCGAGATAAAGTCGGAGGGGCGTTGACGAGGCCGAAAGACATGACAGTGAATTCATATGAACCAAAGCTTGTCCTGAAAGCCGTCTTGGGAATATCTTGCTCACGGATTCGAATCTGATGATAACCCATACGGAGATCAAGCTTGGAGAATACTTGGGCACCTTTGAGTTGTTTGAACAGCTCATTGATGTTGGGAAGTGGATATTTGTTCTTGATGGTCTTCTTGTTCACTGGACGGTAATCAACACAAAGTCGGTCTGTTCCATCCTTCTTCTTCACAAAAAGAACACCACAACCCCACGGAGAAGAACTAGGTCGGATGAGACCCATTTTCTCTTGAATATCGAGTTGCTTCTTCAGCTCCTTCAACTCTTCAGGTCCGAGCTTGTAAGGACGTTTGCACATAGGTTCCATGCCAGGCTCAAGATCAATAACGAATTCCACTGGCCGGTGCGGAGGCATTCCTGGAAGCTCTTCTGGAAAGACGTCTTGATATTCGCAAACGACTGGAATTTGCGAGATAGCATCCAATTCACCCTTCTCATTGAGAGAAAACAGACGAATGGTATCATCACGAGCGGCAAAGACAATTACATCCCTAGACGAATGAGTCAATTGAATCTGCCTTGCTGCACAATCAAGATGTGCCTTGTGCTTAGAAAGCCAATCCATTCCGAGAATAAGATCAATATCCGAGTCACCGAGAACCGTAGGAGAAGATAGAAACTTGTAGTCTACCAAGGTGATAGTACCATCCGGAGCAATGGAGTTAGCATGCATGCGCTTACAGGGAGAGACAACTGCTAATGGACTAGGCAAAATTTGCAAAGGCAAACCATGCTTAGATGAAAACGGTCTTGAGATGAAACAATGCGATGCACCCGTGTCAAAAAGAACTTTTGCAGGAACATCATTAACAGGGAGGTTACCCATGATCACATCTGACGAGTCCTCTGCCTGAGCTGCATTCATCAAGTTGACCTTGGCATGCTTGGGGTTATGCTTGACCACTGCTGTACTTGCCGATCTGACAGGAGGAGGAGGAGGAAGACGCCTCTGGTTGAAACACTTGTTGGCATAGTGACCCTTCTGTTGGCACTTGTTGCACGTGACCTCTGAAAGAGGACGGTGATATGGAGCACTCGATCTTGGAGCTTGAGACGAAGTCTTGTTCTGAAAGCCAGGGTTGGGTGGGTGGGAAGAACCACTGCCACCTTTGCTCTTCTGCTGATACGGCTGACGGAATGGAGGAGGAGAAAGCCAATACTTCTGCTGCTTGGCCACTTGTGTAGAGGAAGGAGTAACATCTCTGACTCGCTTCTTGGAAGCATCACACCTCAACTGAGCAGCCTCTTGCTTCAGTGCCATGTTGTAGAACTCATCGTATCTCAAGGGCTCAAAGAGAACAAGAGCTAGCTGAATTTCTTCTCTGAGACCATCCCTGAACTGATATATCATGCTCTTCTCATCAGGGACATCCTGCTTGGCAAAGCGAGCGAGTTTCTGGAACAACTTGTTGTAGTCATAGACAGACAAAGAGCCTTGCTTCAGATTGCGGAATTCCTCATGCTTGCTTTCAACCACGCTTTGAGGGATATGATGAGCTCTGAAATCTCGACAGAAATCATCCCAAGTGATAACACGTCCACCTCTGGAGTCCTTGTACTGCTGGAACCATTCTGCAGCCTGATCTTTGAGTTGGAAGGAAGCGAACTTGACAAAGTCCTCAAGCCTGATGTTACTGCACTCGAAATGCTTACACAGATCCACAAGCCAATCGTCAGCATCGGTTGCCTCAACACAATTGCTGAAAGTCTTTGGCCCGTTAGCAAGGAACTGGTTGAGTGTAGCACAGTGATTCTGATTGCTGCCTTGATTCCCTTGGTTGCCTTGATTGCGCTCTTGGAGAATTTGCATGATCAACTGTGTGTCTGCATTGGTTGCGGCCATCACAGCTTGCCATGCCTCCGGAGGAGGTGGAGGTGGTGGCGGATCAGGATTCGGAGTCGTGCGCATTGGAGGAGCCATCCTGAAGAGGTTGACCACCATTAGCACATTGATAGACAAATATTGAAGCTGAATCCAACAGAATGAAAATTGCAACATATAGTCTTCACATCCGAACAAAATGAACGAATGCATTCCTCTTGAAATGGTCACATATCCATAAATTGAGAAGCCACGTAGAATTAAGGTAGAGAAATAAATCAACAAGGTACGGATCAAGAACGAATAATCAGTAAGAATCCCAATCTCAAACCAATATCTGTGGAAGAAGAACTAGAGCTACAAGAATTCCCACCTATGAAACTCCCGAACCTTTCCAGTTATGCAATCAGGTGTTGGGGATATAGGGGAAGCATAATATCTCACCCAAACTAGCAAATCCTACATCCAGCTGTATCCATCCTTCAACACATAACCAAGAAACCTTCGGAAACCATCTACCTCAACCTTCGAAAAGCATCTGTTATACAAGTTATGGCGATACTCCCAAACTCCCGCCCCAGTACTGGGTGGCGTCGAGGTTATCTCACCAACAAACTGCATAAAAGAGATTTTCAATGTCGGCATACTAAACTCAGGTATTCCAGAACTGCAACGATAAAATTATGATGACAACACCTCAGAGCTCAACTCCCCGGGACACTTCCACTAAACCCCTGACAGGAGGCACCAAGACAATGTTCTCATCATAAAACCATCAGAACGATTCCAAGATACCCGCGTGATCCTAAAAAAAATTAGTGAAATTTGAGAAGAGAAGAGTCAAAACTCTACGTCAGGATGCCTTACCAGAGCGATGAGGAGACTGGGAAGTAAAAGAATTCCTAAACTCTCCTAAAAGACTCAAAACATTTTTCTAGACACAACTCGGCCGCTAAAAACGATCAACCGATGGGGCTCCTAAGGCCGGGGAAGGCTCTGATTACCAACTTGTAACACCCTCGATGCGACTATAGCTCCCACGTGTCGAGGCACGACTTAGAGACATAATCGCATTGAAGGCATATGTCGCAAGTTAGGCAATCTTCACAACATCCCATGTAATATGATAATAAAAGGGGAGATAACATAGTTGGCTTACACTCGCCACATCAATCAAGTACATAAATAACATTACATCATCCAAACACTCATGGTCCGACTACGGCGCCAAAATAAAAGAGAACCCAACAAGCGACACGGTCCCGTTCACCCCCAACTGGGCACCACTACTGATCATCGAGAAAGGAAACATAGTATCGTTGAGAGTCTTTGTCAAACTCTCACTTGAGCTCAAACGCGTCTCCTGGAGCGGAATCATCAGGCCCTGCATCTGGTGTAATAGTAATCTGTGAGCCATAGGGACTCAGCAATCTCGCACCCTCGCGATCAAGACTATTTAAGCTTATAGGTAAGGCAAGGTAAAATATGAGTGGAGCTGCAGCAAGCGACTAGCATATATGGTGGCTAACTTATTCGCAAAAGAGAGCGAGAAGAGGAGGCACAGCGTGAGCGAGAAACTAGAGAACCACCTGCGCAAACATTACTCCAACACCGTGTCCACTTCCCGGACTCCGCCGAGAAGAGGCTGTCACGGTAACACACTCAGTTGATTCATTTTATACAATTAAGGTTCAAGTTACCTACAACCGGACATTAACAAATTCCCATCTGCCCATAACCGCGGGCACGGCTTTCGAAAGTTTAAATCCCAGCAGGGGAGTCCCAACTTAGCCCATGACAAGCTCTCACGGTCAACGAAAGAATAGACCTCCTCCCAAGACATTCCGATCAGACTCAGTATCTCGGTAACTCAAGACACTTCGACAGGTTAAAACAAGACCAGCAACACCGCCCGAATGTGCCGACAAATCCCGATAGGAGCTGCACATATCTCTTTCTCAGGGCACACTCAGATTGTCTTAGGTACAGGTAGGCCAGCCCAGAGTTGCCCCTGGTGGCCACCGGCAGCTGACAGGTGGACCAACAATCAGAGGAGCACTGGCCCGGGGGGGTTAAAATAATGATGACCCTTGAGTCTGTAGAACCCAAGGGAAAGAAAAGGCTAGGTGGCAAATGGTAAAACCAAGGTTGGCATTGCTGGAAAAGCTTTAATCAAGGCGAACTATCAAGGGGTTCCCATTATAACCCAACCGCGTAAGGGGCGCAAAATCCGGGAACATAACACCGATATGACGGAAACTAGGGCGGCAAGAGTGGAACAAAACACTAGGCGAGAGGCCAAGCCTTCCACCCTTTACCAAGTATATAGATGCATTAAGACAACATAGCAATATAATGATATCCCAACAAGTAAATAAATGTTCCAACAAGGAACGGCCTTCAATCTTCACCTGCAACTAGCAATGCTATAGGTGGGGCTGAGCAAAGCGATAACATAGCCAATCAACGGTTTGCTAGGACAAGGTGGGTTAGAGGTTTGACATGGCAATTTGGGAGGCTTGAAAGCAAGTGGTAGGCATCGTAGCAATGGCATAGCAAAGAGCGAGCAAACTAGCATAGCAAAGATAGTAGTGATTTCGAGGGTATGATCATCTTGCCTACACAGTTGTCAGAGTTGACTGGATCCTCGAAAGCAAACTCAACAGGCTCCTCGTTAGAGAACTCGTCTCCCGGCTCTACCCAAACAAGACAAACAAGCAACAAGGACACAATCAACCACGTGCAAGACCAAGCAATATGATGATATGATGATATGCTATGCGGAATGCGATGCGGGATGCAAAATGCAAGATATGACAGGAAAAGCATGAACCTGGCCTCAACTTGGAATTCCAAGTGTGCCACTGGGAAGATGAGATGAAATCGCTTGAAAATGATATAAAGAACACCGGAATTGGAGTTACGGTTTGGAAATGACAAGCGATTCAAAAATGACACCGGCCTGCGATTTACAGCAAGTAGGCATCTAAATGCAATGCGATGAACATGCTACATCACCCAAACATGACAACAAAATACATGGCAGGGATGCATACAAGATGCTTAACAAAAGTCTAGCACTGAGCTAAGGCCAATTCATCCATTAACAGGTTCGAACAAGCATGGCAAAAATGCAAATGACAAACAGATCTCAGACTTAGTGAAATTAACACTTGTCTGGAATTTCAGATCAGGTAGCCCTCCTCGGAGCAACAAAACTACATGATACAAGATCTGAACATGGCAAAGTAAAGCACGGCATGGAGCTACTCAAAGAGCTTAACAAAAGTCCCTTAGTGACCTTGAGCCAAACGGGATCAGAAAATACAATTGCAAGCATGTGAACATAGCAAAAACATAATCAGTTTTCAGACTTAGTGAAAAACTGACACATGCTGAAATATAACTCAAGTAGGCATGTTTACGAGCTCGATGCACTCACTACGGTGCAAGTCATGGCAAGACAAGCATACATATATCAATAAGGCACAAAATTCAAGCTAGACATGGCAAGAACAATAGCATAGCATGCACGGATCAACTACAACATCATCGGCAAAATTGCAAACAAGTTGACAATCTGCCCAGATTCACAAAGTAGCAAAAGTAGAGCTCGATTGACTCAAACTAGGGTGCTCCATAAATGCAAGCAAAGACATGGATGGATAGAGAACTACAAGATTAACAAAACTCCCTTACTGATCATCCTCAAAAGAGGCACGGATCACTAGGAAACAACATGAACATATGGCATCATGAGATAAACTGCTCCAGGACTTGGTAAAATTACTAAGTCCCTGAAAACAGAATTAGCAAGTGCACCACTTTGCAAGCTTGCACAAGTCAGCACACACAACACAAAAATACATGGGTTGCACCGCTAGAAATATGACAAAACCCTTAACAAAACATATGTAGAACTCACGGGCATATCATGCATACAATAATTATGGCAAAAATGACAAAAGTGCTAAACGGAGTAGCAGATCTGACAATTAACTCAAGTAGCCCTCTTCTAACAGCATTTTGGGCATCAAGATGAGCTCAAATGAAAATGAGGCAATGGAATGAAATGATGTACTCTCTGAGATGAACATTTTGATATGCTATATGCATGAATCGGAGCTACAGATGCAAAGTTACGGGGCTACGAACATGAGCACTTGGACTGAGATTTCCGGGACTTAGAAGAAAAAATCACCCCGAGATCTAGGGTTTACTGTTCACGCACGCAAACCGAGGCGGCGGCACGGTTCGCCGGAGATGGTGAGGACGGCCGGGGCGGCGAGGGTGGCCGCGGGGGCGGCGCTCGGCGTGGAGGGAGTCGGCGG
>NC_057794.1:415481148-415494815 GCF_018294505.1 Triticum aestivum | reverse complement strand
GGGGGAGGCGGCGGCGAGGCCACGTGGTAGCGCGCGACTGGTGCGGGGGCAGTGGCGCGGAGTGTCCGGCATGGGCGGACAATGTCCGGCGCGTCGGAGGGGATTTTTAGGGTTTCGGAGGTAGGAGGAGATCCGAAAATCGGGGGGTGTTTAAATAGGCATAGAGGGAGCTAGGAGAGTCCAAATGAGGTGCGGTTTTCGGCCACGCGATCGTGATCGAACACTCTAGATGATGGAGCAGAGTTAGGTGGGTTTTGGGCCAAATTGGAGGGGTGTTGGGCTGCAACACACACGAGGCATTTTCGGTCCCTCGGTTAACCGTTGGATTATCAAACGAAGTCCAAATGGTACGAAACTTGACAGACGGTCTACCGGTAGTAAACCAAGGCCGCTTGGCAAGTCTCGGTCCAATCCGGAAATGTTTAATCCCCACACACGAAAGAAAGCTAGAAATGACCACCGGAGGAGAACGAAGCGCCGGAATGCAAAACGGACAACAGGGAAAATGCTCGAATGCATGAGACGAACACGTATGCAAATGCAATGCACATGATGACATGATATGAGATGCATGACAAAGATAACAACACACGAAGACAAAGACCCGAACCCGAGGAAATAAAATAACTTAAGGAAATCCCATCAGATCCCCCTCCACTCCGGGGCTGCAAAACCTCCCCTGTCAAACGAGGCCTAAAGGAGAAGAGGGAAGGAAGGGAGAAGGGGCCGCGCCCCCAACCCCCTGTCCAATTCGGACTGGGTTTGGGGAGCGCGCACCACCTCCTGTTTCCCGCCCCTCCTTCCCACTAAGGTCCACTAAGGCCCATCAACTCCCGGGGGGTTCCGGTAGCCTCCCGGTACTCCAAAAAAACCCCGAACCTTATCGGAACCATTCCGGTGTCTGTATATAACTTCCAATATATCAATCTTTACCTCTCGACCATTCCGAGACTCCTCGTCATGTCTGTGATCTCCTCCGAGACTCCAAACAAACTTCGGTTACCAAAACACATAACTCATAATACAAATCGTCATCGAACGTTAAGCGTGCGGACCCTACGGGTTCGAGAACTATGTAGAAATGACCGAGACACATCTCCGGTCTATAACCAATAGCGGAACCTGGATGCTCATATTGGCTCCTACATATTCTACGAAGATCTTTTTCGGTCAAACCGCATAACAACATACGTTGTTCCCTTTGTCATCAGTATGTTACTTGTCTGAGATTCGATCGTCGGTATCATCATACCTACTTCAATCTCGTTACCGGAAAATCTCTTTACTCGTACCGTAATGCATCATCCCATAACTAACTCATTAGTCACATTTCTTGCAAGGCTCATAGTGATGTGCATTGCGGAGAGGGGCCAGAGATACCTCTCTGACATTCAGAGTGACAAATCCTAATCTCGATCTATGCCAACTCAACAAACACCATCGGAGACACCTATAGAGCATCTTTATAATCACCCAGTTATGTTTTGGCGTTTGATAGCACACTAAGTGTTCCTCCGGTACTCGGTAGTTGCATAATCTCATAGTCATGGGAACATGTATAATTGATGAAGAAAGCAATAGCAGAAAAACTAAATGATCATTATGCTAAGCTAACGGATGGGCCTTATCCATCACATCATTCTCTAATGATGTGATCCCGTTCATCAAATGACAACACATGTGTATGGCTAGGAAACTTAACCATCTTTGATTAACGAGCTAGTCAAGAAGAGGCACACTAGGGACACTCTGTTTGTCTATGTATCCACACATGTACTAAGTTTCCGATTAATACAATTCTAGCATGAATAATAAACATTTATCATGATATAAGGAAATATAAATAACAACTTTATTATTGCCTCTAGGGCATATTTCCTTTAGTCTCCCACCTGCACTAAAGTCAATAATCTAGATTACATAGTAATGATTCTAACACCCATGGAGTCTTGGTGTTGATCATCTTTTGCTCGTGAGAGACGCTTAGTCAACGGGTCTGCAACACTCAGATCCGTATGTATCTTGCAAATCTCTATGTCTCCCTCCTTGACTTGATCGCAGATGGAATTGAAGCATCTCTTGATGTGCTTGGTTCTCTTGTGAAATCTGGATTCCTTTGCCAAGGCAATTGCACCCGTATTGTCATAAAAGAGTTTCATTGGACCCGATGCACTAGGTATTACACCTAGATCAGATATGAACTCCTTCATCCACACTCCTTCATTTGCTGCTTCCGAAGCAGCTATGTACTCCGCTTCACACGTAGATCTCACCATGATGCTCTGCTTAGAACTGTACCAACTGACAACTCCACCATTCAATAAAAATATGTATCCATTTTGTGACTTAGAGTCATCCGGATCGGTGTCAAAGCTTGCATTGACGTAACAATTTACAACGAGCTCTTTGTCACCTCCATAAACGAGAAACATATCCTTAGTCCTTTTCAGGTATTTCAGGATGTTCTTGGTCGATGTCCAGTGATCCACTCTTGGATTACTTTGGTACCTCCCTACTAAACTAATAGCAAGGCACACATCAGGTCTGGTACACAACATTGCATACATGATAGAACCTATGGTCGAAGCATAGGGAAAGACTTTCATTTTTTCTCTATCTTCTGCAGTGGTCGGGCATTGAGTCTGACTCAACTTCACACCTTGTAACACAGGCAAGAACCCTTTCTTTGCCTGGTCCATTTTGAACTTCTTCAAAACTTTATCAAGGTATGTGCTTTGTGAAAGTCCAATTAAGCGTCTTGATCTATCTCTATAGATCTTAATGCGCAATATGTAAGCAGCTTCATCGAGGTCTTTCATTGAAAAATTCTTATTCAAGTATCCTTTTATGCTATTCAGAAATTCAATGTCATTTCTGATCAACAATATGTCATCCACATATAATATCAGAAATGCTACAGAGCTCGCACTCACTTTCTTGTAAATACAGGCTTCTCCAAAAGTCTGTATAAAACCATATGCTTTGATCACACTATCAAAGTGTATATTCAACTCCGAGAGGCTTGCACCAGTCCATAAATGGATCACTGGAGCTTGCACACTTTGTTAGCACCTTTTGGATCGACAAAACCTTCTAGTTGTATCATATACAACTCTTCCTTAAGATATCCATTAAGGAATGCAGTTTTGACATCCATTTGCCAAATTTCATAATCATAAAATGTGGCAATTGCAAACATGATTCGGACAGACTTAAGCATCGCTACGGGTGAGAAGGTCTCATCATAGTCAACTCCTGGAACTTGTCGAAAACCTTTTGCAACAAGTCAAGCTTTGTAGACGGTAACATTACCGTCAGCGTCAGTCTTGTTGAAGATCCATTTATTCTCTATGGCTTTCCGATCATTGGGCAAGTCAACCAAAGTCCACACTTTGTTCTCATACATGGTTCCCATCTCAGATTTCATGGCCTCAAGCCATTTTGCAGAATCTGGGCTCATCCTCGCTTCCTCATAGTTCGTAGGTTCATCGTGGTCAAGTAACATGACTTCTAGAACAGGATTACCGTACCACTCTGGTGCGGGTCTTGCTCTGATTGACCTACGAGGTTCGATAGTAACTTCATCAGAAGTTTCATGATCATCATCATTAGCTTCCTCACTAATTGGTGTAGGAATCACTCGAATTGATTTCTGTGATGAACTATTTTCCAATAAGGGAGAAGGTACAGTTACCTCATCAAGTTCTACTTTCCTCCCACTCACTTCTTTCGAGAGAAACTCCTTCTCTAGAAAGGATACATTCTTAGCAATGAATATCTTGCCTCCGGATCTGTGATAGAAGGTGTACCCAACAGTCTCCTCCCATTTGGGTTCGAGCTTATCAGGTTGAGGCTTTTTCACATAAGCATCGCAGCCCCAAAATTTAAGAAATGACAATTTGGGTTTCTTGCCAAACCACGGTTCCTATGGTGTCGTCTCAACGGATTTCGAAGGTGCCCTATTTAACGTGAATGCAGCCCTCTCTAAAGCATAACCCCAAAACGATAGCGGTAAATCAGTAAGAGACATCATAGATCTCACCATATCTAATAAAGTATGATTACGGCGTTTGGACACACCATTACGCTGTGGTGTTCCACGTGGTGTAAGTTGTGAAACTATTCCACATTGTTTCAAATGAAGACCAAACTCATAACTAAAATATTCACCTCCACGATCAGATCGTAGAAACTTTATTTTCTTGTTGCGATGATTTTCCACTTCACTCTGAAATTCTTTGAACTTTTCAAATGTTTCAGACTTATGTTTCATCAAGTAGATATACCCATATCTGCTCAAATCATCTGCGAAGGTCAGAAAATAACGATACCCGCCGTGAGCATCAACACTCATCGGACCGCATACATCAGTATGTATTATTTCCAATAAGTCTATTGCTCGCTCCATTGTTCCGGAGAACTGAGTCTTAGTCATCTTGCCCATGAGGCATGGTTCGCAAGCATCAAGTGATTCCAAAAGCCCATCAACATGGAGTTTCTTCATGCGCTTTACACCAATATGACCTAAACCGCAGTGCCACAAAAAAGTTGCACTATCATTATTAAACATATATTTTTTGGCTTCAATACTATGAATATGTGTATCACTACTATCGAGATTCAGTAAAAATAGACCACTCATCAAGGGTGCATGACCATAAAAGATATTACTCATATAAATAGAACAACCATTATTCTCTAATTTAAATGAATAACCATCTCGCATCAAACAAGATCCAGATATAATGTTCATGCTTAACACTGGCACCAAATAACAATTATTCAGGTCTAAAACTAATCTCGAAGGTAGATGTAGAGGTAGCGTGCCGACCGCGATCACATCAACTTTGGAACCATTTCCCACGGGCATCGTCACCTCGTCCTTAGCCAATCTTCGTTTAATCCGTAGCCCCTGTTTCGAGTTGCAAATATGAGCAACAAAACCAGTATCAAATACCCAGGTGCTACTACGAGCATTAGTAAGGTACACATTAATAACATGTATATCAAATATACCTTTCACTTTGCCATCCTTCTTATCCGCCAAATACTTGGGGCAGTTCCGCTTCTAGTGACCAGTCCCTTTGTAGTAGGACCACTCAGTCTCAGGCTTAGGTCCAGACTTGGGCTTCTTCACTTGAGCAGCAACTTGCTTGTTGTTCTTCTTGAAGTTCCCCTTGTTCCCTTTGCCCCTTTTCTTGAAACTAGTGGTCTTGTTAACCATCAACACTTGATGCTCCTTCTTGATTTCTACCTCCGCAGCCTTTAGCATTGCGAAGAGCTCGGGAATCGTCATATCCATCCCTTGCATATTATAGTTCATCATGAAGCTATTGTAGCTTGGTGGTAGTGATTGAAGAACTCTATCAATGACACTATCATTAGGAAGATTAACTCCTAGTTGAGTCAAGTGGTTGTGGTACCCAGACATTCTGAGTATATGTTCTCTGACAGAACTATTCTCGTGCATTTTGCAGCTGTAGAACTTATTGGAGACTTCATATCAATCCAGGCATTTGCTTGAAATATTAACTTCAACTCTTGGAACATCTTATTGGGGAACGCGGTAATTTCAAAAAAATTCCTACGCACACGCAAGATCCATCTAGGTGATGCATAGCAACGAGAGAGGAGAGTGTGGTCAACGTACCCTCATAGACCGTAAGCGGAAGCGTTATGACAACGCGGTTGATGTAGTCGTACGTCTTCATGGTCGACCGATCCTAGTACCGAACATACGGCACCTCTGTGATCTGCACACGTTCAGCTCGGTGACGTCCCACGAACTCACGATCCAATAGAGCTTCGAGGGAGAGTTCCGTCAGCATGACGGCGTGATGACGGTGTTGATGAAGCTACCGACGCAGGGCTTCACCTAAGCACCGCTACGATATGACCGAGGTGGATTATGGTGGAGGGGGGCACCGCACACGGCTAAAAGATCAATGATCAACTTGTGTGTCCATGGGGTGCCCCCCTCCCCCATATATAAAGGAGTAGAGGAGGGGGAGGGCCGGCCCTCTACTATGGCGCGCCCTGGGGAGTCCTACTCCCACCGGGAGTAGGATTCCCCCCTTTCCAAGTAGTAGGAGTAGCAGAGAAGGAAGGGGAAGAGAGAAGAGAAGGAAGGAGGGGGTGCCGCCCCTCCCCCTAGTCCAGTTCAGACTAGGCCTTGGGGGGCGCGGCCTGCCCTAGGCAGCCCGTCTCTCTCTCTCCCCTAAAGCCCAATAAGGCCCATATACTCCCCGGCGAATTCCTGTAACTCTCTAGTACTCCGATAAATACCCAAACCACTCAGAACCTTTCCGATGTATGAATATAGCCTTCCAATATATCAATCTTTACGTCTTGAACATTTCGAGACTCCTCGTCATGTCCGTGATCTCATCAGGGACTCCGAACAACCTTCGGTACATCAAAACACATAAACTCTTAATACCGATCGTCACCGAACGTTAAGCATGCGGACCCTACGGGTTCGAGAACTATGTAGACATGACCGAGACTCATCTCCAGTCAATAACCAACAGTGGAACCTGGATGCTCATATTGGCTCCTACATATTCTACGAAGATCTTTATCGGTCAAACCGCATAACAACATACGTTGTTCCCTTTGTCATCGGTATGTTACTTCCCCGAGATTCGATCATCGGTATCTCAATACCTAATTTAATCTCTTTATGGAAAGTCTCTTTACTCGTCCTATAATGCATCATCCCACAACTAACTCATTAGTTACATTGCTTGCAAGGCTTATAGTGGTGTGCATTACCGAGAGAGCCCATAGAACCTCTCCGACAATCGGAGTGACAAATCCTAATCTTGATCTATGCCAACTCAAAAAGTACCATCGGAGACACCTGTAGAGCACCTTTATAATCACCAGTTATGTTGTGACGTTTGGTAGCACACAAAGTGTTCCTCCGGTATTCGGGATTTGCATAATCTCATAGTCATAGGAACATGTATAAGTCATGAAGAAAGCAATAGCAACAAACTACACGATCATCGTGCTAAGCTAACAGATGGGTCAAGTCAATCAGATCATTCTCTAATGATGTGATCCCGTTAATCAAATGACAACTCATGTCTATGTCTAGGAAACTTAACCATCTTTGATTCAACGAGCTAGTCAAGTAGAGGCATACTAGTGACACTCTGTTTGTCTATGTATTCACACATGTACTAAGTTTCCAATTAATACAATTTTAGCATGAATAATAAACATTTATCATGATATAAGGAAATAAAAATAACAACTTTATTATTACCTCTAGGGCATATTTCCTTCAGTCTCCCACTTGTACTAGAGTCAATAATCTAGTTCACGTCGTTATGTGATTTAACACCAATAGTTCACATCTTTATGTGATTAGTTCACATTTCCATGTGACTAACACCCAAAGGGTTTACTAGAGTCGATAATCTAGTTCACATCGATATGTGATTAACACCCAAAGAATGATCATGTTTTGCTTGTGAGAGAAATTTAGTCAACGGGTCTGCCACATTCAGAGCCGTATGTATTTTGCAAATTTTCTATGTCTACAATACTTTGCACGGAGCTAGACTAGCTAATTGCTCCCACTTTTGATATGTATCTAGATTGAGACTTAGAGTCATCCAGATTGGTGTCAAAGCTTGCATCGATATAACTCTTTACGATGAACTCTTTGTCACCTACATAACCGAGAAACATTTCCTCATTCCACTAAGGATATTTTTGACTATTGTCCAGTGATCCACTCCTAGATCACTATTGTACCCTCTTGCCAAACTTATGGTGAGGCACACAATCAACATAGAATACTTTATAGAACCTATGACTGAGGCGTAGGGAATGACTTATCATTCTCTTTCTATTTTCTTCCGTGGTCAGGTTTTGAGTCTTTACTCAACTCCACACCTTGCAACAAAGGCAAGAACTCCTTCTTTGACTGTTCCATTTTGCACTACTTCAAAATCTTGCCAAGGTATGTACTCATTGAAAATATATCAAGCGTCTTGATCTATCTCTATAGATCTTGATGCTCAATATGTAAGTAGCTTCACCGAGGTCTTTCTTTGAAAAACTCCTTCCAAACACTCCTTTATGCTTTCCAGAAAATCCTACATTATTTCCGATCAACAATATGTCATTCACATATACTTATCAGAAATCTTGTAGTGCTCCCACTCACTTTCTTGTAAATACAGGCTTCACCACAAGTCTGTATAAAACTATATGCTTTGATCACTTTATCAAAGCATATATTCCAACTCCGAGATGCTTGCACCAGTCCATAGATAGATCACTGGAGCTTGCTCACTTTGTTAGCACCTTTAGGATCAACAAAACCTTCTGGTTGCATCGTATACAACTCTTCTTTGAGAAATCCATTAAGGAATGCAGTTTTGACATCCATTTGCCAGATTTCATAAAATGCGGCAACTGCTAACATGATTCGGACAGACTTTTAAGCATCGATACGAGTGAGAAAATGTCATCGTAGTCAACACCTTGAACTTGTCGAAAACATTTTGCGACAATTTGAGCTTTGTAGATAGTAACACTACTATCAGCATCCGTCTTCCTCTTGAAGATCCATTTATTCTCAATGACTCATCGATCAACGGGCAAGTCAATCAAAGTCAATCAAAATCCCATCTCAGATTTCATGGCCTCAAGCCATTTTGCAGAATCCGGGCTCATCATCGCTTCCTCATAGTTTGTAGGTTCGTCATGGTCTAGTAACATGACTTCCAGAACAGGATGACCGTACCACTCTTGTGCGGACCATACTCTGGTTGACCTACGAGGTTCGGTAGTAACTTGATCTGAAGTTACATGATCATCAACATTAGCTTCCTCACTAATTGGTGTAGGAATCACAGGAACTGATTTCTATGATGAACTACTTTCCAATTCGGGAGAAGGTACAATTACCTTATCAAGTTCTACTTTCCTCCCACTCACTTCTTTCGAGAGAAATTCCTTCTCTAGAAAGGATCCATTCTTAGCAACAAAATATCTTGCCTTCGGATCTGTGATAGAAGGTGTACCCAACAGTTTCTTTTTGGGTATCCTATGAAGACATAGTACTCCGATTTGGGTTTGAGCTTATCAGTTTGAAACTTTTTCACATAAGCATCGCAACCCCAAACTTTAAAATGATAGCTTTGGTTTCTTGCCAAACCATAGTTCATATGGTGTCATCTCAACGGATTTAGATGGTGCCCTATTTAACGTGAATGTAGTTGTCTCTAATGCATAACCCCAAAACGATAGCGGTAAATCGGTAAGAGAGATCATAGATCACACCATATCTAGTAAAGTGCGATTACAAAGTTCGGACACACCATTACGCTGTGGTGTTCCAGGTGGCGTGAGTTGCAAAACTATTCCGCATTGTTTCAAATGAAGACCAAACTCGTAACTCAAATATTCTCCTCTACGATCAGATCGTAGAAACTTTATTTTCTTGTTACGATGATTTTCCACTTCACTCTAAAATTCTTTGAACTTTTCAAATGTTTCAGACTTATGTTTCATCAAGTAGATATACCCATATCTGCTCAAATCATCTGTGAAGGTCAGAAAATAACGATACCCGCCGCGAGCCTCAACACTCATCGGACCCCATACATCAGTATGTATTATTTCCAATAAGTCAGTTGCTCGCTCCATTGTTCCGGAGAATGGAGTGTTAGTCATCTTGCCCATGAGGCAAGGTTCGCAAGCATCAAGTGATTCCAAAAGCCCATCAGCATGGAGGTTTTTCATGTGCTTTACACCAATAAGACCTAAACGGCAGTGCCACAAATAAGTTGCACTAAAATTATTAACTTTGCATCTTTTGGCTTCAATATTATAAATATGTGTATCACTACGATCGAGATTCAATAAACCATCACTACTAGGGAAAAGCCTAGCAGCAGCGCGGGTACCCGCGCTACCAATAAGGCGCTACAGCTAATAGTTAGTAATAGCGTGGGTTGAACCCGCGCTACTACTAACAAAGTTAGTAGTAGCGTGTGCCACCCACGCTACTGCTATTTAGTACCCGCGCCACTACTAACAAAATAGTAGTAGCGTGTCCATACTACCAACGCTACTAGTATCCTAAATACTAGTAGCGCGCAGTCTTTTCCCACGCCACTACTAACTAATTTATAATTAAAAAAACATAAAATCCACCAATTCCATTTTATGCATACAGTTCCCAGTAAACACAACAATAGTGAGCACTGCTGGGCTCCTATTTCATGGTTAACCAGAAACCGAAGGAAATAAATCAGCTAAAAAACCTCATTATGCATTGCAACTCACAAATGACCACTTCAAAGAACATGCAAGTATTTATGTCATTAACAATTGCAAACATAAGTTTCTTTTTACTACAGTTGTTGTATGTACTATCACACAGTTCCTCATTCTGTTCTCACTCAATAATAAGAAAAATGAAAAGAAAAGATAGAGATAATCTGCCGCAATTGCACTTCGGTGTCATAGATTCAGTCTGCCGCTTCAACATCTCATTATCCGGCAGCACTCTGTCGCTATCTTCTACCTATGAATAAAAACAGACCTTGTCAGAGAAGCAAATGTGAAACCTTATTACAACATGTATGCTAAGTCGCTAACCCATAGAGACAGCTAGAACAAATGTGGAAACTTTCCATGTTGCCAAGTAAGTATATTAACTAGACAAAGTTAGATGACAGTGAAGCTTAAAGCTGCAGTAAGAAATATTAGATATACACATTTTGAAAATCAACCTCAGAAGTGGATACTCTAGTAGACCTGCAAGACCAGATATGGTAGTAACCAAAATCCTATAAAGATTCGAGGTTAAAGATTATAAATCCAATTTGTCATTAGCATAAAAATATTAGTTCCATGAAGAAGTTTGTCAAGAGATATTTTCTAGTGTTTCTAAGACAGTGACTGAAACATAATGAAAGAAAACACGTTTCTGCATTTTAATTAGGGGGAGCTTTAGTTCTAAAATATTGGAACTGTGACTGAATGATCATATATACTATTAGAAAAACAGACCAAAATCCCCGCAGAACAAAACAGACCAAAAAAAATAACTTCCTACTTACAGTGGCAAGAAAATCTTATATGAATGTGTTATAATAAATAATGCTAACCATGAAGTCTTCTTCCATATAACAAAGGAGTGACAAAACCAAAAAAACCTGTAATTCAAGTACGACATGCAGTTAGTTAATTATTTGCATGTCAACAGTGCTAACGTCTAGCCACAGATCTTCAAAGTAAAGATTGTGAACTCTATTAGACATGATTATATCAATTAGACCAAATAGAAAATAATCCAATATGTTGTATATCCATTAAACGAAGTTCAATCTATCTTCTGATTATTAGTGTTTCAGTTAGGTGATTAGTCCTTCTATGGCCGCTAGTTAATAGGTGAGCCATGACTTTTTACAGTAAAAAATGCAAAGGAAATAACAAGTTAGTATTTTTCCAAATCTAATTATACGGCCACGTTGATCATACCTTACTAATTCTGGCCGGACACTAGTAACACAAGAAAAACCTCCATGCTTTATCGGTGCACATTCACCATTTGATAGTGTGATCATTTGAGATCACTAAATCATCTTCTATACAACGTAGGCCAGTAACATTTACATCAGCTTGCTCACTTGTAGCTGCTGGAGCAACCAAATCATCCTGAGCCAATACAGAGTTGCTGCTCAGGCCAAGAACAACAGCTGTAACAAGACTGGAATTAGGATTGCCATGGTACCAAATATGATATTTATTTCATTAAATCAAATGGAGGAGGCTGCATATGCAGAGAGCAGACCTGCTTGCCCAATCAGTATAGCGGCACATGTTGCCGTGTAGGAGCACGCGGCACCTATGACCTTCGCTCGGGTTGATGATGATGTCTCGCTTGATACTCCCTTGTCTGCTGAGATGGCACTCTGTCGCCACTGCGGCCACCAGCTGCTGTCTGCTGAATGGCGGCCAAGACATGCCTTGTGGATGTCCAGGAAGCTCGAATCAGGTTGGACCTGAGAAGAAATAGAGCATGGCCGTGTGATGTCCTGGCTGAATCAGAGTACATTGCCTAAGGAAATAAAATGGGCAAAAGGAGGAGCGTACTTGGGAGTCACAACTCTTTAGGAACATCCATCTTGGCAGTGCTAGTACAAGAAAATGGCAGCTACTGAACATGCGTGTAGTGCACAAAGGGATAGCAAATACAGTTGAGTCTATTAAGCCCTCCACTGTAGTAAGGCAGCCATCTCCATCCTCCTCTGAAACCACTTGACAAGGTCCAATGCTTTGTCACTGTAATCCCTCTTCTTCTATAAATTGGTCTGCAAGAACTCCTATCACTGTAAAAAATTTGCGACAGCAAACATATACTACAAGGACATATCCACGACGCGCTTAACACAAGAGAGAGATGCTACAGCCAAACAAATCATGACCAAACACATATCATCCAGTCCAGGACTTGCTCACTACTATTTTGCTTGCAGATTCTTCCTTCAGGTTATAGCAACCAACTGAAAATAATACTACATAGAAATCACAAGTAGTCTTTAGCCTACGTGCAAATACAAATACTTGGTTCTCTCAACCGCATAAAAGTGCAAATACAAATCACAATACAAACTGTCCGCAGATAATGCACAATGCACGACACTCTTCTTTCCCGATCAAACTTTTGATTCATATGGGATCCCTATAAGTAGCACATTGGCTCGTTGCGACAAGAACAAAATTCAGAAGTGTGGTAGGGGTATCAGTAATTTTAGGAGGAAATTATTGGTGCTTAATTGAGGAAACTGAGCGTGCACGTGGTGTTTCTTGGACTTACTAATTTCCTATCTTGAGTTGGACTTCAAGATGTTTTTATTTTCTTTGAGAAACATATTGAGACGTTGACTGTCAGCATTATGCGTGTTAATTCAAAATGATCCGGTCTCCGGATATCCATTCTGTCACTTTTCGAACACTTTGTGGTGTCAGGTTGGTTACATGCTGGAAGGAAGCATCGAACTTGTTGTTTATTAATATATATATATATATATGCAAAAACGGGTAGCAATTAGCCTAATCAGTGTCTGTTGGGACGTCAATCCCTGCATAAAAGTGCAGTAGTTTTCTTCAGTGGAATCCTTGTGACATTCCAGTCTTGGTCTCCAATGTGACCATCCAACCAGAGATCTAAATAGTGTAGCATCTACCTACAGAACATGAATAAACTTGATCGATTGCCTTGGGCAAGATAGAGATCTATGAAGAGGGAGGAAGGAGAGGAGAGGAGAGGAGGGCATACCTCGGCTAGGAGTTGCTGCTGTGGGAGGCGCAGGTGGAGCCGTCGTGTACCTCGCCGGCTCCAACATCCATGCGTGGCGTCGACCCACAGCAGGGAGGCGTCGGCGGTCTCTTGTGACCTGCGTTGCGTGAGGAATCCGGCCAAATTGAATCAGAAAATGGCAATTCAAATTGAATCGAACAACATCCGAGATCTGGCCAAATCGTGTCCAACACACACACACACGCATGAAGGGAAGGTAGGGGGGAGAGACCTCCATGGCGTCGGTCGGAGCACCATCTCCATCTCTTTCCCTCACGCGGGCATACTTAGGAAGACATACGATCGAGGGCGGAGAGACCTCCGGCGGTCGTAT
>NC_057794.1:415480696-415481094 GCF_018294505.1 Triticum aestivum | reverse complement strand
ACACACACACACACACACACGCATGAAGGGAAGGTAGGGGGGAGAGACCTCCATGGCGTCGGTCGGAGCACCATCTCCATCTCTCTCCCTCACGCGGGCATACTTAGGAAGACATACGATCGAGGGCGAAGAGACCTCCGGCGGTCGTATGACACGCTCAGGGCGGCGGGCGGGCACGTGCGCGGCGGAGGGGGGCGGGGGCGGGCAGCGGCACGAGACAGGGAGCGGCGGGCGCGCGGCCGCCGGCATGGCGCACGCGGCGGGGGGCATGGGGGCGGACGGACGGAGGAGAGGAGGTGGAAGGGAGGCCGGCGGCGACTGAGTTGTGAGAGGAGAGGAGGTTGGGGATCTGGATCGGGCTCCGTGCTTTTTTTTGAGACAGACGGGAGTGGGTGGAC